>NC_084577.2:31650086-31720086 GCF_033978685.3 Nerophis lumbriciformis | reverse complement strand
CATATATACAATAGAAAATAACACAAAATTAAACACACAAAAAATTAAACAAAAAAAATCTGTAAAAGCCTGATTCGCAAAGAAAAAGGCAAAAAAACCCTAATAAATAAATAAAAGACAAAAAGGCAGAAAAAAGGCAAAAAAAGAAGAAAAAAAAGGGCAAAAAAAGAAAGGCAAAGAAAACATTGTATGAAAAAAAAAAAATATATATATATGTATAAAAGGAAAATATATAAATCGTACATTATTCAGTTAATAAAGACAAAATATTGAAAGAATAATAGCAGTAATAACAGCCATCAATAAAATAGAAAATAACACAAATAAAATCAGTAAAAGCCTGATTAAAATGCTGTCTTTAAGTTTGAATATCTATATATAGTATATCAAGTTTGCTATATATAGTATATCAAGTTTGAATATCTATATATAGTATATCAAGTTTGAATATCTATATATAGAGTATATCAAGTTTGAATATCTATATATAGTATATCAAGTTTGCTATATATAGTATATCAAGTTTGAATATCTATATATATAGTATATCACATTTGAATATCTATATATATAGTATATCAAGTTTGAATATCTATCTATATATAGAATATCAAGGGTCAGTGTGAGAAGTGTGAACTAGTGTTCTATTGTCAGTGTGGGTGAAGTCCTTGGAAGCACAACAGTTGCAGAGGACGCAGGTGAACTAGTCAACTCGACTAAGAGTGCAGGACAAGATCAGAACATGTGTTGTGGTGTTGGCAGGCTAGCTGCTCATCAACTCAGACGACATGTGAGAAAACAAACGTCTTGTCCTCTAATTAGACCCTGAAATAGATGCAGCTGGGACTCTAACACCGACTTCTTACATCACACTCACTCTGACTCATGTCCTTCATGCTTTATCGCTGCTGGGACAACCTCCACTTTCTCTATCTTCCTGGTGTTACAGTAGGACACTTTCTCTATCTTCCTGGTGCTACAGCAGGACACTTCCTCTATCTTCCTGGTGTTACAGCAGGACACTTCCTCTATCTTCCTGGTGCTACAGCAGGACACTTTCTCTATCTTCCTGGTGCTACAGCAGGACACTTTCTCTATCTTCCTGGTGCTACAGCAGGACACGTCCTCTATCTTCCTGGTGTTACTGCAGGACACTTTCTCTATCTTCCTGGTGCTACAGCAGGACACTTTCTCTATCTTCCTGGTGCTACAGCAGGACACTTTCTCTATCTTCCTGGTGCTACAGCAGGACACTTTCTCTATCTTCCTGGTGCTACAGCAGGACACTTTCTCTATCTTCCTGGTGCTACAGCAGGACACTTCCTCTATCTTCCTGGTGCTACAGCAGGACACTTTCTCTATCTTCCTGGTGCTACAGCAGGACACTTTCTCTATCTTCCTGGTGCTACAGCAGGACACTTCCTCTATCTTCCTGGTGCTACAGCAGGACACTTCCTCTATCTTCCTGGTGCTACAGCAGGACACTTTCTCTATCTTCCTGGTGTTACAGCAGGACACTTCCTCTATCTTCCTGGTGTTACAGCGGGACACTTTCTCTATGTCCCTGGTGCTACAGCAGGACACTTTCTCTATGTTCCTGGTGTTACAGCAGGACACTTTCTCTATTACAGCAGGACACTTTCTCTATCTTCCTGGTGCTACAGCAGGACACTTCCTCTATGTTCCTGGTGTTACAGCAGGACACTTCCTCTATCTTCCTGGTGCTACAGCAGGACACTTTCTCTATCTTCCTGGTGCTACAGCAGGACACTTTCTCTATCTTCCTGGTGCTACAGCAGGACACTTTCTCTATCTTCCTGGTGCTACAGCAGGACACTTCCTCTATCTTCCTGGTGCTACAGCAGGACACTTTCTCTATCTTCCTGGTGCTACAGCAGGACACTTTCTCTATCTTCCTGGTGCTACAGCAGGACACGTCCTCTATCTTCCTGGTGTTACTGCAGGACACTTTCTCTATCTTCCTGGTGCTACAGCAGGACACTTCCTCTATCTTCCTGGTGCTACAGCAGGACACTTTCTCTATCTTCCTGGTGCTACAGCAGGACACTTCCTCTATCTTCCTGGTGCTACAGCAGGACACTTCCTCTATCTTCCTGGTGCTACAGCAGGACACTTTCTCTATCTTCCTGGTGTTACAGCAGGACACTTCCTCTATCTTCCTGGTGTTACAGCGGGACACTTTCTCTATGTCCCTGGTGCTACAGCAGGACACTTTCTCTATGTTCCTGGTGTTACAGCAGGACACTTTCTCTATTACAGCAGGACACTTTCTCTATCTTCCTGGTGCTACAGCAGGACACTTCCTCTATCTTCCTGGTGTTACAGCAGGACACTTCCTCTATCTTCCTGGTGCTACAGCAGGACACTTTCTCTATCTTCCTGGTGCTACAGCAGGACACTTTCTCTATCTTCCTGGTGCTACAGCAGGACACTTTCTCTATCTTCCTGGTGCTACAGCAGGACACTTCCTCTATCTTCCTGGTGCTACAGCAGGACACTTCCTCTATCTTCCTGGTGCTACAGCAGGACACTTTCTCTATCTTCCTGGTGCTACAGCAGGACACACTCTCTATCTTCCTGGTGCTACAGCAGGACACTTCCTCTATCTTCCTGGTGCTACAGCAGGACACTTCCTCTATCTTCCTGGTACTACAGTAGGACACTTCTTCTATATTCCTGGTGCTACAGCAGGACACTTTCTCTATCTTCCTGGTGCTACAGCAGGACACTTTCTCTATCTTGCTGGTGCTACAGCAGGACACACATAATATATATATATATATATATACGTTAGGTCAGGGAAAAAGACAGAAACTATATCATCCCTACAAGCCTGTTTCGCAGAGGATTTGATTGTAAGTCTTCTGCATCTTGTACTGAACTCAAGTAAAGCAAGCGTGTAAACTAAGCAAAGTTGTTGTTTGCAGACGAGTCATCTTATACTTCATGGACCCAACATGAGCGCAGGATTAAAGTACCACGTCGTGATTACATAGTACCAGTACTCTACTACTGGTACTTTGTGTCTCAATGTACACAACTCTGACCCAGATGCTATTTTATTTGTATTATTTAACGTCACCGGGATGAAAAATAACACGATTCAAGTCAAGTTGTGTGTTTTTAGCAATGTGTTTGCTGTTGTTGACAAATGTAAACACATTTGGTTTGTCTTACCGCTGGGACTGAACTGCATGCAGGATATTGGCTTGTCGTGAGCCGGGAAGTGAGCCACCACTCCTCCTCCGTCAGAGTCCTCGCTCACCAGGACCTGCGACAACACACACAAACAGGAGTTCCACGAAGGCCAGAGTGCGACAAAATGTCGTTTCATACACTAGTTTGTTTACGTTGTGTGAAAATCAAGCACATCTACAAAATGTAAGTGTGTATTGTTACACACTTCCTACGTGGACACAATATTTTGTATGCGTTGTGTTGCAATCTTTCTCTTTTAGGCAAGAGAAGAATAAACAGAAAACCAGAAAATACCCGTGGAAATTTTAATGGGCCTGCTATCTGAGCCCTGGACCAAGGACCAAGGGCCAGGGGTCGCCGTACTTTGAAGATGTGTCTGAACCCGAGACTTTTAGGTGTAACTGTACAATATGAGCTACAGAGCTAGCCTGAAATGCTTACATTAAAATGCTAACAGTTAGCTTGTGTGCTAACAGTTAGCATGTCTCACATTTCAAGTAACAAGGTGTACGGCTGGGGAAATAGAGAAAAAAAGTGTCAAATGTGATGAAAAAGTTAGCATGCTTAAGTTAGCTTGCTCGCATGGTATCGTTTGCATGCTAACAGTTAACCAGTGTCACTTACCAAGTTAATGACTCTGGGTTAAATGGTTGCAAAACTAGCTCAGAAAATTAGCATGCTAAATTTAGCATGCTAAACATTAGCATACTATTAGTTAGCACGTGTCACATACCAAGTTATATGACTGTAAGGTGTATGGTTGTCTAATTAGAGAAAAAAACGTAAAAAGCTAAAACGTTAGCATGTTAAATTTAGCTTGCTAACAATAGCATGCTAGCAGTTAAGTGTCACATACCAAGTTATATGACTCTGGGGTAAACGGTTGCAAAATTAGCTCAAAAAGCTACCACTTTAATGTTAACATTGTTCACGTCAGAATAAGATAGAAGTACTTTAATAAAGTTTGAAGTATGAGCAATAATAATATGGGCCTGCTGCAATGCAATAATAATAATAATAATAATAATAATAATAATAATAATAATAACGATAACAATAATAATAGCATTCATAAAAACAATAATAATAATATTCATAATTTTTATAATAATATAATTTTTATAATAATAATAATAACATTAATAAAAACAATAATAATAATACTATTCATAATATTTATAATAATAATAATAATAATACTAACAATAATAATAACAATAATATTAATAACGATAATAATAATAATAACATTAATACAAACAATAAAAATAATATTTATTATAATAACAATAATAGCAATAGCAATAATAATAATAACAGTAATAATAATAATAATAATAATATTAACAACAATAACAATGATAATAATAATATTATGACAATAATAATAATAATAATAACAATAATAATAATAATAATAATATTAATAATAATAATAATAACAATAATAGCAATAACAATAAAAACAATAATAACAATAAACTGACCTGCCCTTCGCCATAAAAACAATAATAATAATATTCATAATTTTTTATAATAATATAATATTTATAATAATAATAATAACATTAATAAAAACAATAATAATAATACTATTCATTTTATAATAATAATAATAATAATACTAACAATAATAATAACAATAATATTAATAACGATAATAATAATAATAACATTAATACAAACAATAAAAATAATATTTATAATAATAACAATAATAATAGCAATAATAATAATAACAGTAATAATAATAACAATAATAATAATATTAACAACAATAACAATGATAATAATAATATTATGACAATATTAATAATAATAATAACAATAATAATAATAATATTAATAATAATAACAATAATAGCAATAACAATAAAAACAATAATAACAATAAACTGACCTGCCCTTCGCCAACACTGTGCGTGTCAATGATGGTGACCACCCCCGAGGTATGGAGACTACGACGACTCCCCGTGTGAGGAGAACCTTCTTCATCAGACGTGCTTGCCGGCACAGTACCTGCCAACTGGGTCACCACCTTGCCAACCATGGTCAGGCCGCTCTTCAGGGTCTAACAGGTGGAAACACACAAGGAGTCATTTTAAACAGCAATACGTGCATCAGGAACCTTTGGAGGCAGTCAACATGTTCTCCTGCCCTACAGAGTCTGCACTTTCTACTTCCTGTTGTCTTTGCAGCACCTTTACTTTGGTAAACTCTTTATGTTTGCTCTATTTAACTTCAGATGTTGCTTCATCATATTGTCACTCAACTTTGTGGATATTATTAAAAAAAACTCCATTAGCCATAAAAAAAAATTCTAAAAGAAATCCATTACAATGCATGATGGGAAAAAAGCACAACACTCTCCACACTTATCCATGTTTGGCACTTTTTAGCTGCTAATTATACAAAAGCAGTAAAGTTGTCACCTTGTGTAAATGCTCAATAAAAAGAATACAACAAATCCTTTTCAACTTATATTCAATAGAATAGACTGCAAAGACAAGATATTTCATGTTCACACTGACAAACTTTATTCTTTTTTTTATACGTAAGTTAGCCATGCCTTGGCCACTAATACACCTCCATACCATCACACACTAATCACTAATACACCCCCATACCATCACACACTAATCACTAATACACCCCCATACCATCACACACTAATCACTAATACACCCCCATACCATCACACACTAATCACTAATACACCCCCATACCATCACACACTAATCACTAATACACCCCCATACCATCACACACTAATCACTAATACACCCCCATACCATCACACACTAATCACTAATACACCCCCATACCATCACACACTAATCACTAATACACCCCCATACCATCACACACTAATCACTAATACACCCCCATACCATCACACACTAATCACTAATACACCCCCATACCATCACACACTAATCACTAATACACCCCCATACCATCACACACTAATCACTAATACACCCCCATACCATCACACACTAATCACTAATACACCCCCATACCATCACACACTAATCACTAATACACCCCCATACCATCACACACTAATCACTAATACACCCCCATACCATCACACATGCTGCCTTTTACACTTTCACCCTAGAACAGTCCGGATGGTTCTTTTCCTCTTTGGTCGACAGTTTCCAAAAACAATTTGGAATGTGGACTCGTCAGACCACAGAAGACTTTTCCACTTTGCATCAGTCCATCTTAGATGAGCTCGGGCCCAGCCAAGCCGGCGGCGTTTCCGGGTGTTGTTGATAAATGGCTTTTGGCTTTGCATAGTAGAGTTTTAACTTGCACTTACAGATGTAGCGACCAACTGTAGTTACTGACAGTGGGTTTCTGAAGTGTTCTTGAGCCCATGTGGTGATATCCTTTACACACTGATGTGGCTTTTTGATGCAGTAGCGCCTGAGGGATCCAAGGTGTGTAATATCATGGCTTACCTGCAGTGATTTCTCCACATTCTCTCAACCTTTTGATGATATTACGGAGCGTAGATGGTGAAATCCCTAAATTCCTTGTTGAGAAATGTTGTTCTTAAACAATTTGCTCAGGCATTTGTTGACAAAGTGGTGACCCTCGCCCCTGTCCTTGTTTGTGAATGACTGAGCATTTCATGGAAGCTGCTTTTACACCCAATCATGGCACCCACCTGTTCCCAATTAGCCTGTTCACCTGTGGGATGTTCCAAATAAGTCTTTGATGAGCATTCCTCAACTTTATCACTCTTTTTTGCCACTTGTGCCAGCTTTTTTGAAACACGTTGCAGGCATCAAATTCCAAATGAGCTAATATTTGCAAAAAAGAAGAAAGTTTCTCAGTGTGAACATGAAATATCTTGTCTTTGCAGTCTATTCTATTGAATATAAGTTGAAAAGGACTTGTTGTATTCTCTTTTTATTTACCATTTACACAATGAAATAACTACTTTTGTATATGAGAAGATCAACATATATATATATATATATATATATATATATATATATATATATATATATATATATATATATATATATATATATGACAGAGTCAACACAAAAATCAAGGACAAAACACCACTCAACCAATGGAGAAATACAGCAGCAGTAATCAAATGGTTCAACAACATCCAAGACAAACAACAGCACAACTTTATCTCCTTTGATATCGAGGAATTTTACCCTTCCATCACGCAAGACCTACTGACTCAAGCACTAGACTTCGCCTCAGACTACGACTCAATCACAGGCAACGAAAGAAACATCATCATCCACGCAAAAAACTCCATTCTCATCCACAACAGTACACCATGGCAAAAAAAAAACAATGCAACATTTGACGTCACTATGGGAAGTTTTGACGGAGCAGAAACGTGTGAACTCGTTGGGAGTTTCCTCCTCTCCCAGCTCGCTAGCCTCAATCTGAACCTTGGTATTTACCGTGATGACGGACTGGCAGTGTGTCGCGCCTCGCCAAGGAGCAGCGAGAATACCAAGAAGCGCATTTGCCAAATTTTCAAAGAGAACGGCCTACGGATCACGATTGAAGCCAACAAGCAAACCGTCAACTTCCTTGACGTCACTTTCAACCTGAGAAATAACAGCTACCAACCATTCACGAAACCCAACACAACACTCCAATACGTGCACCATGACAGCAACCACCCACCCACCACCACGAAAAGAATACCTACCGGAATCAATAAAAGGCTATCGATGCTGTCATCTAGCAAAGCTGAATTTGACCAAGCAACCCCCCCGTACCAAAAAGCCCTTGATGAAAGCGGATACAATTTCACCCTCACCTATGAACCCACGCCAGGAAACCAGCCAAAAAAGAACAGAAAACGAAACGACATCATCTGGTACAACCCCCCATACAGCAAAAACGTCTCAACTAACATTGGACACAAATTCCTCAATCTGATTGACAAACACTTTCCCAAAGACAACACCCTAAGAAAAATATTCAACAAGAACAACATTAAATTGAGCTACAGCTGTATGAACAATATACGACAAATCATCTCAAACCACAACAAAACAATTGCAAATGAGCCGTCGGCCCCCGGACAGAGCGACTCCAAAACCAACAAAGGCTGTAACTGTCGAAAGAAACCTGATTGCCCTCTCAACGGGGGGTGCTTACAAACATCAGTTGTCTACCAATCTAAGGTAATACGCAAGGACATTAACACATCCGACACATATGTAGGATTAACCGAGGGAGAATTCAAAACCAGATGGAACAATCACAAGGCTTCTTTCAGGAACCAAAACCTGCGGAATACCACAGAACTCAGCAAACACATTTGGGACCTCAAAGACAATAATGTTGAATATTCAATAACATGGCAAATTCTTGCATCCAGCACACCTTACAATAGTGGTAATAAAAGATGCAACCTATGCTTGAAAGAGAAACTGTTTATTATTTACCGTCCAGACCTGTCATCCCTCAACAAGCGCAGCGAAATTGTCACAGCATGCCGCCACAGACGGAAACACCTCCTAGGTAACACATGAGCCAATCACCACGCCCCTAGGCCAGCCTGTACCCACCCACTCTGTGCCCTATATAAACCATGGTATGTGAATGCTCCCATTAAAATCTCCTGATGATTGAGGGTACCCCCCCTCATGAAACAGGCCTGTAGAGATGAAATAGTCTTGTGATTTTTTTTCACATACATATATTGCGCTCTACTACGGTATCGAGCACTATTTTTTGGATAACCTTATTAAGACATATATGTATGTATATATGTATATGTACATATGTATGTATATACTGTACATATGTATGTTTATGTGTGTATATGTGTATGTATGTATGTATGTATATATGTGTAATTATATACCTCTGTGTTTGTACTGAAAGAAGTCCATTTGATCTTAATTTACTTGATGCTCCGGCTGAGTATTTGCCCAGGCAACAAATAAAAGGCAGTGGGGGTCCTGGGGGTGCGTTTAAGGGCCAGCCACGGTGTCTGGCTCAAACACACCTCTGTGACTCGATTAAGGGAAATGGATAGTGCTCCTTAAGTGGCTCTATCTTGTCTTTGCCTAATGGAGTCCAAGGTGTGCGACTGTGTGTACGCCAGCGCCAAAGGGGCCCCGGAGATGTCTAATCAGACATTCAGACGAGGCGGCCCCGTCAATACTGTGTGGCGCCCAGCGCTTGTTAGGTCTGGGGATGTCTCAGGCCCACTAAGTGTCTTCTTGTGCACGCCTGCTCTGCACTGTGTCAGCCATGTCCATGGCAAGAAGACATGAATTATTCACCACACTAATGTGTTTTCTAATCACTTGTGGACTTTGGACTGGTCCAAACACACTATTGATCAGCACCAACAAACTGCTGACCAGGAACAGTAGCAGATCCCTGACTAAACGACAAGATGTTCCGCTCTGTATGTATCCGTATGTTCCATTTCCTGTCCCGCGCTCTTATTTTGGTTTTCCACTTCCTGTTTACCTCCGCCACTTCCCTTGTCTGAGTCCTGTCCCTGGCTTTTAATGCCAGACCTCTTCCTTTGCTTTCTTGGCGTCCAAGAAAGAACCTAAACCTGCAGAGCTTTGACAATGCTTCCCGTGCACTTCCCTGCGGCACTATATTTTATGACTCATCATTTCTTTTGATTCCTTTCATGAAAATGCATATATACAAGCATAAAATGCATACAGTATATACAAGCATGAAAATGCATATATACAGGTAAAAGCCAGTAAATTAGAATATTTGGAAAAACTTGATTTATTTCAGTAATTGCATTCAAAAGGTGTAACTTGTACATTATATTTATTCATTGCACACAGACTGATGCATTCAAATGTTTATTTCATTTAATTTTGATGATTTGAAGTGGCAACAAATGAAAATCCAAAATTCCGTGTGTCACAAAATTTGAATATTGTGTAAGGGTTAAATTTTGAAGACACCTGGTGCCACAAACTAATCAGCTGATTAACTCAAAACACCTGCAAAGGGCTTTAAATGGTCTCTCAGTCCAGTTCTGAAGCCTACACAAACATGGGGAAGACTTCAGATTTGACAGCTGTCCAAAAGGCAACCATCGACACATTGCACAAGGAGGGAAAGACACAAAAGGTTATTGCTGAAGAGGCTGGCTGTTCTCAGAGCTCTGTGTCCAAACACATTAATGGAGAGGCAAAGGGAAGGAAAAACTGTGGTCAGAAAAAGTGTACAAGCGATAGGGATCACTGCGCCCTGGTCAAGATTGTGAAAAAAAAAACATTCAAAAATGTGGGGGAGATTCAGAAGGAGTGGACAGCTGCTGGAGTCAGTGCTTTAAGATCCACCACCAATAGACGCTTGAAAGACATGGGTTTCAACTGCCGCATACCTCGTGTCAAGCCACTGTTGACCAAGAAACAGCGCGAAAAGCGTCTCACCTGGGCTAAGGAAAAAAAGAGCTGGACTGCTGCTGAGTGGTCCAAAGTCATGTTTTCTGACGAAAGCAAATTTTGCATTTCCTTTGGAAATCGAGGTCCCAGAGTCTGGAGGAAGACAGGAGAGGCACAGGATCCACGTTGCCTGAAGTCTAGTGTAAAGTTTCCACCATCAGTGATGGTTTGGGGTGCCATGTCATCTGCTGGTGTCGGTCCACTCTGTTTCCTGAGATCCAGGGTCAACGCAGCCGTCTACCAGCAAGTTTTAGAGCACTTCATGCTTCCTGCTGCTGACCTGCTCTATGGAGATGGAGATTTCAAGTTCCAACAGGACTTGGCGCCTGCACACAGCGCAAAATCTACCCGTGCCTGGTTTACGGACCATGGTATTTCTGTTCTAAATTGGCCCGCCAACTCCCCTGACCTTAGCCCCATAGAAAATCTGTGGGGTATTGTGAAAAGGAAGATGCAGAATGCCAGACCCAAAAACGCAGAAGAGTTGAAGGCCACTATCAGAGCAACCTGGGCTCTCATAACACCTGAGCAGTGCCAGAAACTCATCGACTCCATGCCACGCCGCATTAACGCAGTAATTGAGGCAAAAGGAGCTCCAACCAAGTATTGAGTATTGTACATGCTCATATTTTTCATTTTCATACTTTTCAGTTGGCCAACATTTCTAAAAATCCCTTTTTTGTATTAGCCTTAAGTAATATTCTAATTTTGTGACACACGGAATTTTGGATTTTCATTTGTTGCCACTTCAAATCATCAAAATTAAATGAAATAAACATTTGAATGCATCAGTCTGTGTGCAATGAATAAATATAATGTACAAGTTACACCTTTTGAATGCAATTACTGAAATAAATCAAGTTTTTCAAAATATTCTAATTTACTGGCTTTTACCTGTATATATATATATATATGCTTTAATAAGGATACGTTTTAGGCCACCTCCATGCAACCAGAAGGAGTTTTTCCTAACCTGTAACCCGTTCTCAAAAAGTTTCATGATCATAACTGGAAGAAATAATACGTTGCAAAAGTCCATAGTGAATGGAATGGTCAGGCCAGGAATGAGAATGAGATGGAATGGTTATATACCCACAGATTCACATCATCAGCTCTATGTTAGTTGTCCAATATGAGCACGTACAAAAGTAGCAAGAAGTGGGTGAAAGGTGAAAAGTAGTGATCAATAATCACATACCTTGGCAGCATTGATCACTGTTGCTGTGTAGGATTGTGAACTATCATCACATGCTCCTCCTCGAGACTGGTGACACCTGATCAACTGTAAACACACAGTGGCTTGTTTTACTATAATATTATTATTATTATTATTGTTGTATGAAGTTTGTATGATGTATGACACACACAGGAGAAGACTGCTGACACCTGATCAACTGTAAACACACAGTGGCTTGTTTTACTATATTATTATTATTATTATTATGAAGTTTGTATGATGTATGACACACACAGCAGAAGACTGGTGACACCTGGTCAACTGTAAACACACAGTGGCTTGTTTTACTGTATTATTATTATTATTATTAATGTTGGTATTATATCAAGTTTGTGGACACACACAGAAGAACTGAGTTGTAGTAAAGTTGGTCCTCACTGCAAGACAACACAAGTATTACTGTACCTACTCCAAGTACTGTGTACATGCATGTACATTGCCGTGTTGTACCTTGTTTTGTGTACATGCGTGTTGTACCTTGTTCTCAGCGTAGGCTAGCCAGCGGCTGCCCAGGGCTACAGGATTGAGATTGTGTCCAGGAGAGGGATAGCAGCCTGAAACAACCCAGAAGAATGGGTTAAAATGGAGTGGTGGACATCACAAGTCTAGCACGTCTCTTCAGTGAGATGTCAAAATGACTACTATAGTACTAGTACTACACAACTAGTCTCGGTGCAGTAAAGCTGGAATAAGGATAATAGCAAATCATACATAAAAGGTAGTAAGAACAGGTCTTGTAGTCTATGATCTAGAAACGCATAAAGAGGATATAAATATTTCATTACACACGTTCATTCATTTTTGACCACCTCATGATTTCATTCCAATTCAGGAGCTACCATGTACTATGTACTATGTACTATGTACCATGTACCATGTACCATTCCCTTAAAATGGATTATTGATGCAGTTTTACATTTAGTTTGACTAAATAAGCGTTTATCACTTGCAACTTTAAAAAAACAAATCATTCATGATTAGAAACAGTTAAATTAATTTCATCACATTTATAAAGTTGATGAAATTCTCATCTATTTATTCAATTAATTACATTGATTAATTAAGAATTAATTGTATTAAGAATTAAGATTAGTAAGATTAAATTAAGACTAAGATTAGTTAATTAAGAATTCATTTATCACTTAATTCTCATCACATTTATTAAGTTGATGAAATTCTCATCACATTTATTCAATTAATTAAATTGATGAATTAAGAATTAATTAATACATTTTATTAAGAATAAATTAAGATTTTTAAGATTAATTAAGATTATTAAGAGTAATTAAGATTATTACGATTAAATTAAGACTAAGATTAGTTAATTAAGAATTCATTTATCACTTAATTCTCATCACATTTATTAAGTTGATGAAATTTCATCATATTTATTCAATTAATTAAATTGATGAATTAAGAATTAATTAATACATTTTATTAAGAATAAATTAAGATTTTTAAGATTAATTAAGATTATTAAGAGTAATTAAGATTATTACGATTAAATTAAGACTAAGATTAATTAATTAAGATTTAATTTATCAATTCTCATCACATTTATGAAGTTGATGAAAATGTGTACAAAACTGGAACATAAGTGCCCTAAAATAAAGGAACTGTCAAATATTAGAACTGTCTTCATAACTTCAATTTACAATAAATACATTGATTATTGAACTTTACTAATCAATTCTATAATCGTCCATGTCTGAGTTGCAATGCATGTCAAATCTATTATTCCCACCTCTCATGTTCACTGTTTTATTTCAGCTTGAAGCACATTTTAGTCTTGTGCAGGTCTCGGATCTTTGTGCAGGTCTACCATCTTGTCTATTTAGTTGTGTCCATGAGATCAGGAGTGCTTTCAAATACTTCAAACACACACTCATGATGTATCTGCTCCATCTTCTTATTGGACTTCTTTCTATTCTGTCCCAATAAATATGACAGACTAGTCATAACTTGCATTTACTGTCTAGAAATCTTTCAGAAGGCATCAAATATGTTTACGTTCATTTCCAGCGGACGTATGTTTACAGGAAGATGGTGTAACAGCTTCAGACACACAAGATGAGAGGAGGTTGCACAATCAGAGACAATTAATAACTGTTTGCTTCCTGCTGGCCAGACGCTGATAGGGAAGACAAGCAGACACCAGACGCTAAAGTCCGTTTATTCCAGCAGCCGCCTGGCAATCATGTCTGCTTTTCTTCCTGGGAGTGCAAGGAACCTTCATGAGAACCTTAGATTACGTTTGGATTGAAGAAGCTCAGATATATAAATAGTGAGGACATATTTATTGGCTTTTATCCAAAGGTCTGACTTGCATTTGTGAGTTCAAGCAACGCGTTAGTAAACACACCGACTAGAACATTCTCCCTGAAATTGTGATGGGCCTGCTTTCTGTGCCTTCAACCTCTGGAAGACAACGTACTTCTGAGATGGTGCTGAGTGTCTGAATCTGGTGACTTTTATCTGAGATGGTGCCGAGTGTCTGAACCTGGTGAGTTTTAGGTGTGACCTTACACAATGAGCTACAGAGATAGCTATGCTGACACTTAGCATGTGTGCTAATGTTAGCATGTTTCTTATGTGACTTGAAGGTGTTTGGCTGCGAAAGTAGGGCAAAAGTGTCAAATTAGGAAGTGACAACAAACTTACTTGTGACAAAAAACTTCTTGGTGAAGGTGCAGCTGTCGAACGCAGCGATCTTCTCCTGCAGGCTGACTGCTAGAATACTGATAGCCAGAAGGAAGTACAGTAGAGAGGAAGAAGGAAGTAAGTAGAGAGGAAGAAGGAAGTAGAGTAGAGAGGAGAAGGAAGTACAGTAGAGAGAAGGAAGTAAGTAGAGAGGAAGAAGTAAGTACAGTAGAGTAGAGTAGAGTCCAGTGTTGGTAGTGTGACATACTGAGTGTTGCAGTGCAGATCATAGATCTGGGTCTTGAACTGGATGGACTTGACCATCTCTCCTGTCCTCAGAGAGTACAGGTCAGCACAGCAGTAAGGTGGACTTGTTCTGCAGAGACAAGCAGCACTTGGTCAGGTTTACAACACCCACTAGATCCTGGACCACTCTGGTCCTTGTGTCCATCAACCTTGTTTTCTACAACACCCACTAGATCCTGGACCACTCTGGTCCTTCTACACAACCTTGTTTTCTACAACACCCACTAGATCCTGGACCACTCTGGTCCTTCTACACAACCTTGTTTTCTACAACACCCACTAGATCCTGGACCACTCTGGTCCTTGTCTCCATCAACCTTGTTTTCTACAACCCCCACTAGATCCTGGACCACTCTGGTCCTTGTCTCCATCAACCTTGTTTTCTACAACACCCACTAGATCCTGGACCACTCTGGTCCTTGTCTCCATCAACCTTGTTTTCTACAACACCCACTAGATCCTGGACCACTCTGGTCCTTGTCTCCATCAACCTTGTTTTCTACAACACCCACTAGATCCTGGACCACTCTGGTCCTTGTCTCCATCAACCTTGTTTTCTACAACACCCACTAGATCCTGGACCACTCTGGTCCTTGTCTCTATCAACCTTGTTTTCTAGATGGACATCACACAAGGCATTTGGTTTGGCACACAATCATCTACCAACAACAACATGTCATTGACACGCAATCGACACGCCATCAACATGCCATCAACATGTCATCAAATAAATAATAAATGATAAATGGGTTGTACTTGTATAGCGCTTTTCTACCTTCAAGGTACTCAAAGCGCTTTGACACTACTTCCACATTTACCCATTCACACACACATTCACACACTGATGGAGGGAGCTGCCATGCAAGGCGCTAACCAGCAGCCATCAGGAGCAAGGGTGAAGTGTCTTGCCCAAGGACACAACGGACGTGACTAGGATGGTAGAAGGTGGGGATTGAACCCCAGTAACCAGCAACCCTCCGATTGCTGGCACAGCCACTCTACCAACTTCGCCACACTGTCCCAACATGTCTTCAACATGCCATCAACATGCCATTGATATGTCATCGACATGTCAATATGCCATTGACATGGTATCAACATGCCATTGGCATGCTATCGACATGTCATCAACATGCCATCAACATGCCATTGACACGCCACCAACATGCCATCAACATGCCATTGATCTTTGTAGAACTTGCACCTGGCTCGCTGACAACAAGCTATCCATACACTTGGGTAAAACTGAATCCATCCTGTTTGGGTCCCACATCAACCTTAAGAAAGTCAATGACTTCACTATAAAAGTGGGTGACATTGTTATCACCAGGAAAGATGAGGTCACCTACCTAGGTTCCATTCTAGAGGATCATCTTTCCTGTGATCAAATGGCAACCAAGGTCATCAAAAAGGTCAACCAACGAACGAGATTTCTCTACAGAATCTCCTCTCTGGTCAACTAAAGCACCATGAGGATTCTACCGGGAACTCTCGTTCAACCCTTTTTCCATTACGCATGCACCTCCTGGTACCCTAGCACCTCCAAAACCCTCAAATCTAAACTCCAAACATCCCAGAACAAGCTAGTCAGATTACTTCTAGACCTCCACCCCAGATCACACCTCACTCCTACCCACTTGTCCAAAGTGGGCTGGCTCAGGGTGGAGGACAGAGTAAAACAACTTGCACTGAGCCTGGTCTATAAAATCTGCTACACCTCCCTGATACCCAAGTACATGTCAAACTACTTCCTTAACGTAAATGAGCGCCATAACCACAACACCAGGGGGAGCTCCACTAACCACGTTAAACCCAGATTCCCATCTGACAAAGGTCTTAACTCATTCTCTTTCTATGCCACATCAATGTGGAATGCACTCCCAACAGGTATAAAAGAAAGTGCATCTCTATCCTCCTTCAAAACCGCACTAAAAGGCAGCTACAACCCTGAACTAACACCCTCCCCGGATTGTTGTTAATAATCAAATGTAAACAATCAAATGCATATACTTTTCTTATGCCTTCTGATCTCTCTCTCTCTCTCTCTCTCTCTCTCTGCCCACTACTTGCTGTCCATATCCTACCAAGTCAGACCTACACTGTTTCAATATCCATTTCTCTGTTCTCAATTGTTGATGACTGATGATGATAACAACCAAACCTCTCCCCCCCACCCCCCTCCACACCCCGGATTGTAAATAATGTAAATAATTCAATGTATACACCCTGATGATTATCTTGTGTGATGACTGTATTATGATGATAGTATATTGGATAGTATATATCTGTATCATGAATCAATTTAAGTGGACCCCGACTTAAACAAGTGTAAAAACTTATTGGGGTGTTACCATTTAGTGGTCAATTGTACGGAATATGTACTGTACTGTGCAATCTACTAATAAAAGTCTCAATCAATCAATCAATAAAATATATCATCGACATGTCAACATGCCATTGACATGGTATCAACATGCCATTGACATGCCATCAACATGGTATCAACATGCCATTGACATGGTATCAACATGCCATCAACATGGTATCAACATGCCATCGACATGATATCAACATGCCATTGACATGCCATCAACATGGTATCAATATGCCATCAACATGGTATCAACATGCCATTGACATGTCATCAACATGGTATCAACATGCCATCAACATGGTATCAACATGCCATTGACATGGTATCAACATGCCATTGACATGCCATCAACATGGTATCGCCATGCCATTGACATGTCATAAACATGCCATCAACACGTTACCAACATGGTACAAACACCCCAACAACAGACCATCAACACACCATCAACATGGTACCAACACCACGCTAACATCAGCTCAACAACAAGCCATCAAGATGCCAACAACACGCTAACAGCAGCGCTAGCCAGTAGCCTCAGCAATAGCGACACACCACTTCCTGTTATGAGGAGTGAGGTGCATTCACAGACCCCTGGAAATATGAGCATCAAACATCACGTAAGTTTGCTATTGCTGTAATAACCATCTTGTTTATTTCTTTGAATGTGTCGCTGGCGTTTATCATTCATTTCATGTTAATTGAGGATGACTAATCTGTTCAATTTGAACATCACAAAGTACAAAAATGTTATTTTTCTCAACAAAAACGTGCATGTTTTAAAAAAAGGGTTTTAAACTCCCTGTCAGTGGAATTAATTTCCCCGTGAGCAATGCAGTGTAAGAAAAGTGTTGAGTTGACATGGTGATCAGCGTGCAGGCAGGTGTTTGCAGCAGCATGGAGATTAATGAAAAGATCTTTCATTTGGTCAAGTGCACTTTAAAGCTTCTATTGAGTGAACCATCAATCCAGATCATACGTGCTCGTTCCTGCAAATACCAATAATTGATTGATTGATTGATGCATGAACATGATGTGGGTCACACCTAATAGGATTTCCTGCTCCCGTGGACAATAGTTGAAAGCCTGGCTAACTCCCAATTAGCTTTATGGACGTCACTTTGTGCACATGTTAAAGTGACACCCAGCTATCCGTTACATCCACCCGTCAATTACTGCGAGCGAGCACTATTACTCAACTGCAGTCCAGTCTTGTCTGCCTCTGAAACACCACCACACACACTTCAGGACAAGATGGAATGTTTCATCTTGTGAATGTTGCTACCAAAACTCAGGATTTCACTCCACAGTCCTTCAATGAAGACCAGAAGCAGTAGAATAGCAAAGTCAAGTTTGTGTGAAGTGAGTGGATGTTGGAACCCTTCAAATCGGTTAAAAAACGTGGGACATGAAGTAGATTGTATAGTTCCCATTCATTGTCAACGGGGAGACCATTCTGGGAAAATCTGGAATTTTGGTAAAAGGAAAACATGTTTTGTGTTCGATATATTGGAAGAGTAGTGTCGGAATCAGGTTTAAAATCGGTGCAAACTGTATTGTAGAACTATGAATATGTCAATTCAGTTGAATGGGAATTTATATATATATATATATATATATATATATATATATATATATATATATATATATATATATATATATATATATATATATATATAAACACATGTGTTGTTTGTGAAGGGCCTAAATGTCTTTATCAGGAAGCGCTTCTTTTCGCTCACAAGTGACAGCTCGTATTGAAAGAAGTTATTCCTTTCTGTACAGAAAAAAGTAAAACAATTATATTAGCTAACTAATCATTTGATTTGTGGGTCAAACGTAGTAACTTTTTAGTCCAGCAGATGGTGCCATAGTGAAACAGCGACACAGTATGAGTGCAGTTTCAATACAACTACAACCATTGACTAGAATACTTGCAGTTTCAATACAACTACAACCATTGACTAGAATACTTGCAGTTTCAATACAACTACAACCATTGACTAGAATACTTGCAGTTTCAGTATAACTAAACCCATTGACTAGAATACTTGCAGTTTCAATACAACTACAACCATTGACTAGAATACTTGCAGTTTCAGTATAACTAAACCCATTGACTAGAATACTTGCAGTTTCAATACAACTACAACCATTGACTAGAATACTTGCAGTTTCAGTATAACTAAACCCATTGACTAGAATACTTGCAGTTTCAATACAACTACAACCATTGACTAGAATACTTGCAGTTTCAATACAACTACAACCATTGACTGGAACACTTGCAGTTTCAATACAACTACAACCATTGACTAGAACACTTGCAGTTTCAATATAACTAAACCCATTGACTAGAATACTTGCAGTTTCAATACAACTAGAACCACTAACTAGAATACTTGCAGTTTCAATACAACTACAACCATTGACTAGAATACTTGCAGTTTCAATACAACTACAACCATTGCCTAGAATACTTGCAGCTTCAATACAACTACAACCATTGACTAGAATACTTGCAGTTTCAATACAACTAAACCCATTGACTAGAATACTTGCAGTTTCAATACAACTACAACCATTGACTAGAATACTTGCAGTTTCAATACAACTACAACCACTGACTAGAACACTTGCAGTTTCAATACAACTACAACCATTGACTAGAACACTTGCAGTTTCAATACAACTACAACCATTGACTAGAATACTTGCAGTTTCAATACAACTACAACCATTGACTAAAATACTTGCAGTTTCAATACAACTACAACCATTGACTGGAATACTTGCAGTTTCAATATAACTAAACCCATTGACTAGAATACTTGCAGTTTCAATACAACTACAACCATTGACTGGAATACTTGCAGTTTCAATATAACTAAACCCATTGACTAGAATACTTGCAGTTTCAATACAACTACAACCATTGACTAGAACACTTGCAGTTTCAATACAACTACAACCATTGACTAGAATACTTGCAGTTTCAATACTACTAAACCCATTGACTAGAATACTTGCAGTTTCAATACAACTACAACCATTGACTAGAACACTTGCAGTTTCAATACAACTACAACCATTGACTAGAATACTTGCAGTTTCAATACAACTACAACCATTGACTAGAATACTTGCAGTTTCAATACAACTACAACCATTGACTAGAATACTTGCAGTTTCAATACAACTACAACCATTGACAAGAATACTTGCAGTTTCAATACAACTACAACCATTGACTGGAATACTTGCAGTTTCAATACAACTACAACCATTGACTAGAACACTTGCAGTTTCAATATAACTAAACCCATTGACTAGAATACTTGCAGTTTCAATACAACTACAACCATTGACTACAATACTTGCAGTTTCAATACAACTACAACCATTGACTAGAATACTTGCAGTTTCAATATAACTAAACCCATTGACTAGAATACTTGCAGTTTCAATACAACTACAACCATTGACTAGAACACTTGCAGTTTCAATACAACTACAACCATTGACTAGAATACTTGCAGTTTCAATATAACTAAACCCAATGACTAGAATACTTGCAGTTTCAATACAACTACAACCATTGACTAGAATACTTGCAGTTTCAATACAACTACAACCATTGACTAGACTACTTGCAGTTTCAATACAACTAGAACCACTAACTAGAATACTTGCAGTTTCAATACAACTACAACCATTGACTAGAATACTTGCAGTTTCAATACAACTACAACCATTGACTAGAATACTTGCAGTTTCAATACAACTACAACCATTGACTAGAATACTTGCAGTTTCAATACAACTACAACCATTGACTAGAATACTTGCAGTTTCAATACAACTACAACCATAAAGATTTGAGTAAGACATTGGTAGGACAAGTTATACTTCCTCTCTATGGAAATAAACATGTTGAACGTGTCTAGATGAGAATCTCAAGTCTTCAGCACACGTGTTTTTTCTTCTGGTTTTCCTTTCATTTGCAAATGTGTAATGTAAGCCTTGAGCTAGCGGCACCAAGCTCTCTACCAGCACTGCTCTCCTGCCAACACTCCAGTCTGTTTTCCATTTAAGTGTCAAGACTGCATCCTTTCTCGCGGTCACCCAGAGCTGTGATTTCACAATGATTATAGGCTGGAGAGCGTGTGAGGACCTTAGTCAATTTACGAGGCCGCTGCATGGAAAGAGCAGCATCACACCAGGAAGACTTCTGCTGTCTGACCAGAGTCTTATTGACCGAGCCGGTCCTGCCATGCAGAGGTCAACACGCTCCATGTTTTCTACATCAGGCTGGACTGCCAAACCATCCAAACACAGCACGGCTCCGTGTCTGGGAGGACTTGGGACAAGGAACACGTCTCCTGAAAATAACCAGAAGGAGCTTTCTACACAGAAAAACTCCTTTTTCTGTTTACTGGAGGACCACATTTGTGGTGAAAGTCTTCTCAACTCTTTCAAGTCAAGCAGAGGACGGAAAACCCTTCATCACAACACACACACACACACACACACACACACACACACACACACACACACACACACACACACACACACACATATATATATATATATATATACACACACACACACTTACATATACATACATACATACATACATATACATATACCTGTATATATATATATATGTGTGTGTATATATATATATATACGTATATATGTATACATTAGAGATGCGCGGTTTGCGGGCACAACCGCGGAGTCCGCGGATTATCCGCGGATCAGGCGGATGAAATAAAAATAAAAAAAAGATTTTATCCGCGGGTCGGGTCGGGTCGGGTCGGGTCGGGTCGGGTCGGGCGATTGAAATAAAAAAAAATTAGATTTTAAATAGATTCAGGCGGGTGGCAGTTAAACCAATTGGTAAATATATATACATAGTTAAATGTTGTTACCCACATACGAAAAACGAGCAGGCACCTGCAGCATATGCCACAACAGAAGAAAAAGAAAAAAAAAGAGATGGACACTTTTACGGAGCGGAGAAGGGACGCCTCGCCGGGGTCCGGGACCGAGGCCCCTTCCCCCGAGAGGGCCCCACCGGGAGCACCTGGCCGGGGGCTCGTAACAGGGGTCACTCCGCGCGCTCCGCCCGCGCAGCTTACCTGCCCGCCACCCCTGTTGCCGGGGGCTCGTAACAGGGGTCACTCCGCGCGCAGTGCGCTCACGAAAGGGGTGGGGCTCACCCTGGTTGATATAGAGAGCAGGACGGTGGCCATGGAAGTCGGAACCCGCTAAGGAGTGTGTAACAACCCACCTGCCGAATCAACTAGCCCTGAAAATGGATGGCGCTGGAGTGTCGGGCCCATATACCCGGCCGTCGCCGGCAGCGAGACGCGCTTGGAGGTGCGCTCAGCGCGGCTCCCATATGATTGCGCACTGGTGTGCGTCTGGGTCGTGACAGCGTGGCACGCGAATGTCTGTACTGCATTGGATCAGTCTCCTTTCTTTAACAGGCAAAAGCTTTATAACCTCACCATACCTGCCAACTTTTGAAATCAGAAAAACCTAGTAGCCAGGGTCCAAGGGCCGCAGGCCCCGGTAGGTCGAGGACAAAGTCCTGGTGGAGGGTTCAGGGCTTCGCCCCCCGACGCAAAATGATTATTAGCATTCAGACAGGTTAAAATGTTGCTAAAACCATCACTTTTCTATCAGTCACAGTGACTTTTCAAAACAAAAATATTACAGCAAAAATCATATGGGTTGATTGACATGTTTATTCTGTAAGCTAACTTCAATAGTTTGAAATTATTTTGACAGTTAATGCCAGTTATCCTGTCAACCTTTCACAAGACTTCAATTTGTTCATTGAAAGTATAAACACTTTTTACAGTAAACAAATGGTAAAACAGTACTAAACAATTCCATTAAAAAAAAAATTGGTGTCATTATTAACTTTCTGTCCAAGCTTGTATAATCTACTGCCTTGTTCAATTGTAAAAAATATTCTGTGCCTAAAATTCACATTTCTATCACAATTATCATACTGTAAACATGGTAAGCTAACTTCATTAAAATTAATAGTCCTGTCAATAGCATGGAATTACAATTCAAATGTAGTTTTTTTGTAAGCCTTTCAAAAGAATTCAAAATATAAAAAATTAATGAAAATTAATTGAAGCCATCAGACACTTGAAAAGTGGCACATCACATCTCTAATGTAATCATTTGAACTTTTCAACAGAAATAGCACTGCAAAAATATTAAGGACATACTTCTGTTTTTTGGTAGTTATGCTGTCAACATTTAACAAGATTTCTTCAACTTGGACTTGTTTTAAATGTTTTATGCCACTTCAAGTTGTCAAAGACGTGCTGTGAAATACAGCCGACAGGATTGCGCTCCAAACACGAAGCAAGGCCAAAGCGCATGCATGGTGCAGGAGAACAAAGGACTTCTTTCATTTAAGGTTTGTGATAAACCATCAAACTCATTCGTTAAAAGGACTCTATAGTAATATAAAGCGAATTTTTCTGGACATTATCATGCAAGAAAAGTTTATTTTTGGGACCGTGATCACCGCGTAATGATTTTTAAAGGTTGCATGACAAACATTTAACTGTCCCATGTGATCAGCCAGTGCGATTGGAAGTCCATGCTCAATTATTGCCTCCGTAAATAAAACTTCGGCATTTATCACATCCAAAGAATCTGTTTGGGCGACGAAAAACGTTGAAAGTTTTCCACTTGTATCGCTAGCAACGGCATTAGACTTGTGTTTTTTTGTCCCAACGTGGTCTTTTACATCGCTAATTCCTCCGTGTCCGATCGAAAAATCTTGTCTGCACAAGGTGCAATTCGCGTAGTTTTCACCCTTTTTTTTTTTTAAATTAATGAAAAACCGTATTTTTTATCACTGCAACCGTAACCCGGAATAGGTTGATGAAAACCGTACGAATTACGGGAAAACCGGAGTAGTTGGCAGGTATGCCTCACTAATGCCTTGCATCGTCTATAATAGATATATAACAACGGGCGGGTGCAGGTCTGATCAAACGTTACATCGGGTGGATGGCGGATGGTTGACGACTTTCTGATGCGGTTGCGGATGAAATAATTGCCTATCCGCGCATCTCTAGTATACATAAATATATATATCACACACACACACACACACACACACACACACACACACACACACACACACACACACACACACACACACACACACACACACACACACACACACACACACACACACACACACACACATCCATAAATACATACAGTCGTGATCAAAAGTTTACATACACCTGTAAAGAACCTCATGTCATGGATGTCTTGAGTTTCCAATCATTTCTACAACTCTTATTTTTTTGTGATGTAGTGATTGGAGCACATACTTGTTGCTCACAAAAAACATTCATGAAGTTTGCTTCTTTTATGAATTTATTATGGCTTCTTCTTTCCTATTCTTGTTTTATGTAGAGCTTCAGTCGTTCAACAGGTCTCCGCTGTCGTATTTTACGCTTCATAATGCGCCACACATTTTCGATGGGAGACAGGTCTGGACTGCAGGCGGGCCAGGAAAGTACCAGTACTCTTTTTTTACGAAGCCACGCTGCTGTAACACGTGCTGAATGTGGCTTGGCATTGTCTTGCTGAAATAAGCAGGGGCGTCCATGGCAGCATATGTTGTTCCAAAACCTGTATGTACCTTTCAGCATTAATGGTGCCTTCACAGATGTGTAAGTTACCCATGCCTTGGCCACTAATGCACCCCCATACCATCACACATGCTGCCTTTTACACTTTGCGTCGATAACAGTCTGGATGGTTCGCTTCCCCTTTGGTCCGGATGACACGATGTGGAATATTTCCAAAAACAATTTGAAATGTGGACTCGTCAGACCACAGAACACTTTTCCACTTTGCATGAGTCCATCTTAGATGATCTCGGGCCCAGAGAAGTTTCTGGGTGTTGTTGATAAATGGCTTTAGCTTTGCATAGTAGAGCTTTAACTTGCACTTACAGATGTAGCGACCAACTGTATTTAGTGACAGTGGTTTTCTGAAGTGTTCCTGAGCCCATGTGGTGATATCCTTTAGAGATTGATGTCGCTTTTTGATACAGTGCCGTCTGAGGGATGGAAGGTCACGGTCATTCAATGTTGGTTTCCGGCCATGCCGCTTACGTGGAGTGATTTCTCCACATTCTCTGAACCTTTTGATGATATTATGGAGCGTAGATGTTGAAATCCCTAAATGTCTTGCAATTGCACTTTGAGAAACGTTCTTCTTAAACTGTTCGACTATTTGCTCACGCAGTTGTGGACAAAGGGGTGTACCTCGCCCCATCCTTTCTTGTGAAAGACTGAGCATTTTTTGGGAAGCTGTTTTTATACCCAATCATGGCACCCACCTGTTCCCAATTAGCCTGCACACCTGTGGGATGTTCCAAATAAGTCTTTGATGAGCATTCCTCAACTTTATCAGTATTTATTGCCACCGTTCCCAACTTCTTTGTCACGTGTTGCTGCCATCAAATTCTAAAGTTAATGATTATTTGCAAAAAAAAAATGTTGTCTTTGTAGCATATTCAACTGAATATGGCTTGAAAAGGATTTGCTAATCATTGTATTCCGTTTATATTTACATCTAACACAATTTCCCAACTCTTATGGAAACAGGGTTTGTATTTGCTTACATGTCCCTTGGCAAGTTGACCTGCAATAAGGCGCTTTTGGTAGCCATCCACAAGCTTCTGCTTGACCACTTGACCACAAAATTGCTGCAGATCAGCTAAATGTGTTGCTTTTCTGACATGGACTTGTTTCTTCAGCATTGTCCACACGTTTAAGTCAGGATTTTGGGAAGGCCATTCTAAAACCTTCATTCTAGCCTGATTTAGCCATTCCTTTACCACTTTTGAGGTGTGTTTGGGGTCATTGTCCTGTTGGAACACCCAACTGCGCCCAAGACCCAACCTCCGGGCTGATGATTTAGGTAGGTTGTCCTGAACAATTTGGAGCTAATCTTCCTTTTTCATTGTCCCATTTAAAGCAGCAGTTCCATTGGCAGCAAAACAGGCCCAGAACATAATACTACCACCACCATGCTTGGCGGTAGGCATGTTGTCCCTGGGATTAAAGGCCTCACCTTTTCTCCTCCAAACATATTGCTGGGTATTGTGGCCAAACAGCTCACTTTTTGTTTCATCTGACATCACATGGACAAAGATAAGACCTTCTGGAGGAAAGTTGTGTGGTCAGATGAAACAAAAATTGAGCTACAAAAGTCAGATTAATAAATGTATATGTAGTTTGTTTATCCCTAGTTTATTCCATCACTAAATGACAGCACCACCTATGTGTCGTACATGTGTACTACATGGTCACACTAACATAGTTCATATAACCGTGTCATCACTAAATGACAGCACCACCTATGTGTACTACATGTGTACTACATGGTCACACCAACATAGTTCATATAACCGTGTCAGGTGAAACAAAGACATGGAATTAAAAACTCACCCTGAAGATCCTGTGCTCTTGCAAACTCCCAGCAGGGGTCTCTTGTCAGAGAAGATGTCCACTTCCAGAGGACCTGGAGGAGAAGATCACACATTGCTGACATGCCTGCCTAGTCACGCATGTGTCCATGACGGTCTCTGCATCCGGGGTCCAACCAAAACCCAAACATTACAGGAACTTTGTAGATCTGTATCGGATTTTGTAAAAATGTGTTTGTATATATGTCATTTTTATGTATACTATTGTACGTATAAAACAATTTGATAGTAGGCTAATACAGCTAATATAGACACTTACATCATGTGTTGTCTTCATTATAACACTTATATAAGTCATTTTGATAGTAGGCTATATATGTCTCATGGGAAGTTGGACTAAAGTCTGCCAGAGAGCCCGTTGGTCCATCTTCAGGCAAGGTTGTGTTGGTAAAAAGACTTACCGATATGCGGGGCTGGCAAAATGCGAGCAGTTCTGACTGGACCGTGTCGCACAGAAAACAGTTCCTGGGCCTCTCCTGCCACCTGAAAGTTAAGAACAGAGTCCACGTTACAGACCACATACAACACCAATTAGTAAGTTAGGAACAGAGTCCACATTACAGACCACATACAACACCAATTAGTAAGTTAAGAACAGAGTCCACATTACAGACCGCATACAACACCAGTTAGTAAGTTAAGAACAGAGTCCACATTACAGACCACATACAACACCAGTTAGTAAATTAGGAACAGAGTCCACATTACAGACCACATACAACACCAATTAGTAAGTTAAGAACAGAGTCCACATTACAGACCGCATACAACACCAGTTAGTAAGTTAGGAACAGAGTCCACATTACAGACCACATACAACACCAGTTAGTAAGTTAAGAACAGAGTCCACATTACAGACCACATACAACACCAGTTAGTAAGTTAGGAACAGAGTCCACATTACAGACCGCATACAACACCAGTTAGTAAGTTAGGAACAGAGTCCACATTACAGACCACATACAACACCAATTAGTAAGTTAGGAACAGAGTCCACATTACAGACCACATACAACACCAATTAGTAAGTTAGGAACAGAGTCCACATTACAGACCACATACAACACCAATTAGTAAGTTAGGAACAGAGTCCACATTACAGACCACATAGAACACCAATTAGTAACCACGTAGTGTTGAGCATAAATGTCTACTGACAACTGCAGATTCTTTCTGGTTCCTTCTATTTCCTCCCATGGTGCAACAACATTAAAGACAGTTGATTAAAAGAGTTAGAATCCTACGTACTCACATGAAGCCAAAAGGTCACTTCACACCTGAAGTCCACCTCATTTACAAAATGGAGTGCACTTATTGGTGTCCAAATACGACCATTCCTTTTTGACATGACTTCTACTGAGACCAACTTTAATGTTCCCCACAACAAAGTGAAACTTCCATTTACAAAGCCTCCTATTTGGGTTATTCGTCAATCGTATACTTTAGTAGTCCTCCAGGGGAAATTCAGATTTTCAGCACAATCCCATTCAAGAGCGGACAAACATTACAGGGGGATAGAACAGGATCAGAGAACTTCCGGCGCCCCATAGAAAGGTGGGAAAAAAGGTAAACGCTGTAGGCCGGGGTGTGGATGAGTAAAAAAAAAAGTTCGGTCTCAGGCTTTTCTCCTGGGGCGGGGTCCAGACTGAGGCCAAGAAAAAATACTCAATAGCCATAAGCACACATAAAACGTGTTACATAGAATCCACAAGACTTGCAACAGAGGGGAGGCAGTGGGGGCTATGGAGGCAGGCTGCTACCATTAAAACTTGTTTCAGATACTCTACAGCAGTGGCTCTCAAACTTTTTTTGTCATCCCCCACTTTGGACAAGGGGGAGTTTTCAAGCCCCACCTGCCCCCATCGCCCCAACAGAGCACTAATGCCAAGCTTTAACATCTTCAAATTTATTGAACATCAAGTTGTATAAATTCAAACTCAATAACATAAAATAACATCAAGTTCAATAATAAATAAAATAACTGTGCAGCTGTGGTATAACTTGCATCAAGTTCAATAATAAATAAAATAACTTCCATCAAGTTCAATAATAAACAAAACAAAAGTGTTATAACTTGCATCAAGTTCAATAATAAATCAAAAAAAGTGTTATAACTTGCATCACGTTCAATAATAAATCCAAAAAACTGTTATAACTTGCATCAAGTTCAATAATAAATCAAAAAAGTGTTAACTTGCATCACGTTCAATAATAAATCAAAAAAACTGTTATAACTTGCATCAAGTTCAATAATAAATCAAAAAAAGTGTTAAAACTTGCATCAAGTTCAATAATAAATCAAATAAAAGTGTTATAACTTGCATCAAGTTAAATATAAATCAAATAAAAGTGTTATAACTTGCATCAAGTTCAATAATAAATCAAAAAAAGTGTTATAACTTGCATCAAGTTCAATAATAAATCAAAAAGTGTTATAACTTGCATCACGTTCAATAATAAATCAAATAAAAGTGTTATAACTTGCATCAAGTTAAATAATAAATCAAATAAAAGTGTTATAACTTGCATCAAGTTCAATAATAAATCAAAAAGTGTTATAACTTGCATCACGTTCAATAATAAATCAAATAAAGGTGTTATAACTTGCATCAAGTTCAATAATAAATCAAAAAAAGTGTTATAACTTGCATCAAGTTCAATAATAAATCAAATAACTTGCATCAAGTTCAATAATAAATAAAAAAAAGTGTTATAACTTGTATCAAGTTCAATAATAAATAAAACAAAAATGTTATAACTTGCATCAAGTTCAATAATAAATCAAAAAAAAATTTAAAGTGAAATTTCCTCCCGTTCCTCGCGCCCCACCTGTCATGTCTCTATTCCCCACCAGTGGGGCGCGCCCCACACTTTGAGAAACGCTGCTCTACAGTAATAAAACGCAAATAATGCTTGTTAGTAGCACACAGCACCGTTTCCTAAAACTCGTTTTGATTGGTCAGCAGGCCAATAGTGCAAAGCTTGAACAATATGCATTAATCTACTTTCAAAAATATGTGGGTTATTCGTCAATCGTATACTTTAGTAGTCCTCGAGGGGAAATTCAGATTTTCAGCACAATCCCATTCAAGAGCGGACAAACATTACAGGGAGATAGAACAGGATCAGAGAACTTCCGGCGCCCCATAGAAAGGTGGGAAAAAAGGTAAACGCTGTAGGCCGGGGTGTGGATGAGTAAAAAAAAAGTTCGGTCTCAGGCTTTTCTCCTGGGGCGGGGTCCAGACTGAGGCCAAGAAAAAATACTCAATAGCCAGAAGCACACATAAAACGTGTTACATAGAATCCACAAGACTTGCAACAGAGGGGAGGGAGTGCTACCATTAAAACTTGTTTCAAATACTCTACAGTAATAAAACACAATGGAGAGAAAAAAGGAAATGAAAGCAGAAAAGCAAATCTGGATGTGGAATAATGTTGCAGGCCTAGTTGGACCGTGCATGGCCCGGGTGTGCATCAGTCAGTGGATGTGTGCGGTGTGGGCTGACGTAACAGGACATTGTTGTAAGTGCACAACGCCCCACTTTTCCCATTCTTTCATGCATTAAATTACAGCAAAAGCAGCATTATCACTTCATCAGCGCTTTAATCCGTTTGTTTAAGTCTTTAAACCTATCTGACGGGATGATCGCTCTTTTGCGCAGTTAGACCTTTGGGATTGACAGATTAAGGGACCTTTTTTCAAAGTGCTTGAGGTCCGACGGTGGTGGATTAACACGGAACAAGCAGGTTACATGAGCGCGGAGGCGGAGTAAGAGGATAGGACATGATTCCTGCGCGGGCAAATGGACATGCCACCAAGAATAATGGCATTTCCTGGATTAAAATGCATGATGTTAATGCTCCTGGTTATTGTGCATTACCGGGCTGCTCATCTGCGACGCGGCTCCGCCCCCAACAATGCATCAATATGGCAAAGTGCTCTGTGACTGCGCTTCTTCATTATATTCATTTCTCCTGTTGCTCTGTTGTGTCCGTCTCCTTTAATCTCTTCATCTAATGCTTTAAGCTGTGAACAAAGATCTGGGTCAGCCTCACAAGTGAACAAACCCACACAGGACGCCTCGGCAACAAGTGGGCTTTTGGAATTTTAGATGAAACATGCTGCAATCTGGGAGCTTGTCCAGTCAGAAACATGGAGTGTCTGCTCAGCGTCAACAAGTGTGTTCAAAGTCACCTGGTGTGGGAAATACATGCTCCAATGCTCAAGTGGAAGGGAAATGCTGACAGAATGTAGTAGGAATGGAAGAATAGTTGGAATGGTTGAAAAGTTCGAATTTCCAGGAAAACTGGAATTAGGTCTGGAAGTTGGGAAAGTGTTAGTTAGAATGTCCAGGATGAGTGGAATGTGTTGATGTTGGAATGCTTTCAATAGCTTGAAAAATGTGGGAATTGTGCAACTTGGAAAAATGTCACATTCATTTCAATGGGAATTTCATGGAAATTTGGGAATTTCGGGAAAAGCGGGATTTTTTTGGAAAATGCTAAAACATTGGAATGTAGTACAAATGTAAGAATAGTTTGAATGTTGGAATGGTTTGAATAGGTTGAAAAGTTTGAATTTCCAGGAAAACTGGAATGAGGTTTGGAAGTTGGGAAAGTGTTAGTTAGAATGTCCAGGATGAGTGGAATGTGTTGATGTTGGAATGCTTTCAATAGCTTGAAAAATGTGGGAACTGTGCAACTTGGAAAAATGTCCCATTCATTTCAATGGGAACTTCCTGGAATTTTGGGGATTTTGGGAAAAGAGGGATTTTAAAAAAAAATGATTAGGAGCATGAATGACCTGAATTGGTTGGTGTTGGAATTGTTTAAATGGGTCAAGAAATGTTGAAGTAGGAACAGTTTTCTAATTGAAAAATGGTATTACGGATTTTCGGAAAAACTGGGAATTTTTCAAGTTCTTAAACCAACTTGGTTTTTTTGTCCTGACTAAGAGGAATGTTTTGGTTGAAGTGGGTTGAAAAATGTGAAAGGAGTCATCACACTAAAAAAGGTTGGAAAGAAGGTTAGAAAAAAACAGGAACTCCTGGAAATTTCTTGAACATGGAAAAAATGTTGTTTAAATTTCCAGGATGAGTTGAAAGTGTTGAAGGTGGAATGGTTAGAATCGGTTGAAAAATGTTGGAATTGTGGAAGTTTGAAAAATGGATCATTCATTTTGAATGGGGAAAATGTCCCTGAAAACTGGGAATTCTAGGAAATCTGGGATTTTTTTGTATAATTGTTGAAAGGGAGCACAGGCTGAATATTTTGAAGTTGGAATGGTTTGAATCAGATAAAAATGTGGAGGTTATAGAACTTTGAAAAATGTCCCATTCTTTTCAATGGGAATTTCATGAAAATTTGGGAATTTCGGGAAAAGCGGGATTTTTTGGGAAAATGCTAAAAAATTGGAATGTAGTACAAATGTAAGAATAGTTTGAATGTTGGAATGGTTTGAATAGGTTGAAAAGTTTGAATTTCCAGGAAAACTGGAATGAGGTTTGGAAGTTGGGAAAGTGTTAGTTAGAATGTCCAGGATGAGTGGAATGTGTTGATGTTGGAATGCTTTCAATAGCTTGAAAAATGTGGGAATTGTGCAACTTGGAAAAATGTCCCATTCATTTCAATGGGAACTTCCTGGAATTTTGGGGATTTTGGGAAAAGAGGGATTTTAAAAAAAATGATTAGGAGCATGAATGACCTGAATTGGTTGGTGTTGGAATTGTTTAAATGGGTCAAGAAATGATGAAGTAGGAACAGTTTTCTAATTGAAAAATGGTATTACGGATTTTCGGAAAAACTGGGAATTTTTCAAGTTCTTAAACCAACTTGGTTTTTTTGTCCTGACTAAGAGGAATGTTTTGGTTGAAGTGGGTTGAAAAATGTGAAAGGAGTCATCACACTAAAAAAGGTTGGAAAGAAGGTTAGAAAAAAAACAGGAACTCCTGGAAATTTCTTGAACATGGAAAAAATGTTGTTTAAATTTCCAGGATGAGTTGAAAGTGTTGAAGGTGGAATGGTTAGAATCGGTTGAAAAATGTTGGAATTGTGGAAGTTTGAAAAATGGATCATTCATTTTGAATGGGGAAAATGTCCCTGAAAACTGGGAATTCTAGGAAATCTGGGATTTTTTTGTATAATTGTTGAAAGGGAGCACAGGCTGAATATTTTGAAGTTGGAATGGTTTGAATCAGATAAAAATGTGGAGGTTATAGAACTTTGAAAAATGTCCCATTCTTTTCAATGGGAATTTCATGGAAATTTGGGAATTTCGGGAAAAGCGGGATTTTTTGGGAAAATGCTAAAAAATTGGAATGTAGTACAAATGTAAGAATAGTTTGAATGTTGGAATGGTTTGAATAGGTTGAAAAGTTTGAATTTCCAGGAAAACTGGAATGAGGTTTGGAAGTTGGGAAAGTGTTAGTTAGAATGTCCAGGATGAGTGGAATGTGTTGATGTTGGAATGCTTTCAATAGCTTGAAAAATGTGGGAACTGTGCAACTTGGAAAAATGTCCCATTCATTTCATTGGGAACTTCCTGGAAATTTGGGGATTTTGGGAAAAGCAGGATTTCTTTTTTAATGATTATGAGCATGAATGACCTGAATTGGTTGGTGTTGGAATTGTTTAAATGGGTCAAGAAATGTTGAAGTAGGAACAGTTTTCTAATTGAAAAATGGTATTACGGATTTTCGGAAAAACTGGGAATTTTTCAACTTCTTAAACCAACTTGGTTTTTTGTCCTGACTAAGAGGAATGTTTTGGTTGAAGTGGGTTGAAAAATGTGAAAGGAGTCATCGTACTAAAAAAGGTTGGAAAGAAGGTTAGAAAAAAAACAGGAACTCCTGGAAATTTCTTGAACGTGGAAAAAATGTTGTTTAAATTTCCAGGATGAGTTGAAAGTGTTGAAGGTGGAATGGTTAGAATCGGTTGAAAAATGTTGGAATTGTGGAAGTTTGAAAAATGGATAATTCATTTTGAATGGGGAAAAATGTCCCTGAAAACTGGGAATTCTAGGAAATCTGGGAATTTTTTGTATAATTGTTGAAAGGGAGCACAGGCTGAATATTTTGAAGTTGGAATGGTTTGAATCAGATAAAAATGTGGAAGTTATACAACTTTGAAAAATGTCCCATTCTTTTCAATGGGAATTTCATGGAAATTTGGGAATTTTGGGAAAAGCGGGAATTTTTTGGAAAATGCTAAGAAATTGGAATGTAGTACAAATGTCGGAATGGTTTGAATAGGTTGAAAAGTTTGAATTTCCAGGAAAACTGCAATTAGGACTGGAAGTTGGGAAAGTGTTAGTTAAAATGTCCAGGATGAGTGGAATGTGTTGATGTTGGAATGCTTTCAATAGCTTGAAAAATGTGGGAATTGTGCAACTTGGAAAAATGTCCCATTCATTTCAATGGGAAATTCCTGGAATTTTGGGGATTTTGGGAAAAGAGGGATTTAAAAAAAAATGATTAGGAGCATGAATGACCTGAATTGGTTGGTGTTGGAATTGTTTAAATGGGTCAAGAAATGTTGAAGTAGGAACAGTTTTTTAATTGAAAAATGGTATTACAGATTTTCGGAAAAACTGGGAATTTTTCAACTTCTTAAACCAACTTGGTTTTTTGTCCTGACTAAGAGGAATGTTTTGGTTGAAGTGGGTTGAAAAATGTGAAAGGAGTCATCACACTAAAAAGGTTGGAAAGAAGGTTAGAAAAAAAACAGGAACTCCTGGAAATTTGTTGAACGTGGAAAAATGGTTGTTTGAATTTCCAGGATGAATTGAAAGTGTTGAAGGTGGAATGGTTTGAATCGGTTGAAAAATGTTGAGATTGTGGAAGTTTGAAAAATGGATAATTCATTTTGAATGGGGAAAATGTCCCTGAAAACTGGGAATTCTAGGAAATCTGGGATTTTTTTTAAATAATTGTTGAAAGTGAGAACACAATTCCTGAACAGGCTGAATATTTTGAAGTCAGAACAGTTTGAATCGGATATAAAAAATGTGGAACTTTGAAAAATTTCCCATTCTTTTCAATGGGAATTTCATGGAAATTTGGGAATTTTGGGAAAAGCAGGAATTTTTCTGAAAATGCTAAAAAATGTGAACGTATTAGGAAAGTCAAAATAATTTGAATGTTGGAATGGTTTGAATGTTAAAGAGTTTGAATTTCCAGGAAAACTGGAATGAGGTTTGGAAGTTGGGAAAGTGTTAGTTAGAATGTCCAGGATGAGTGGAATGTGTTGATGTTGGAATGCTTTCAATAGCTTGAAAAATGTGGGAATTGTGCAACTTGGAAAAATGTCCCATTCATTTATATTTGACTCTGATCTCTTCTATTCTTTACGATTGTAAACGTACTACTTGTTGAAATTCACAACACACATTGAATGACCGTGACCTTCCATCCCTCAGACGGCACTGTATCAAAAAGTGACATCAATCTCTAAAGGATATCACCACATGGGCTCAGGAACACTTCAGAAAACAACTGTCACTAAATACAGTTTGTCGCTACATCTGTAAGTGCAAGTTAAAGCTCTACTATGCAAAGCCAAAGCCATTTATCAACAACACCCAGAAACTTCTCTGGGCCCGAGATCATCTAAGATGGACTCATGCAAAGTGGAAAAGTGTTCTGTGGTCTGACGAGTCCACATTTCAAATTGTTTTTGGAAATATTCGACATCGTGTCATCAGGACCAAAGGGGAAGCGAACCATCCAGACTGTTATCGACGCAAAGTGTAAAAGGCAGCATGTGTGATGGTATGGGGGTGTATTAGTGCCCAAGACATGGGTAACTTACACATCTGTGAAGGCACCATTAATGCTGAAAGGTGCATACAGGTTTTGGAACAACATTTGCTGCCATCTAAGCGCCGTCTTTTTCATGGACGCCCCTGCTTATTTCAGCAAGACAATGCCAAGCCACATTCAGCACGTGTTACAACAGCGTGGCTTCGTAAAAAAAGAGTGCGCGTACTTTCCTGGCCCGCCTGCAGTCCAGACCTGTCTCCCATCGAAAATGTGTGGCGCATTATGAAGCGTAAAACACGACAGCGGAGACCCCGGACTGTTAAACGACTGAAGCTCTACATAAAACAAGAATGGGAAAGAATTCCACTTTCAAAGCTTCAACAATTAGTTTCCTCAGTTCCCAATCGTTTATTGAGTGTTGTTAAAAGGAAAGGCCATGTAACACAGTGGTGAACATGTTCTTTCCCAACTACTTTGTCACGTGTTGCAGCCATGAAATTCTAAGTTAATTATTATTTGCAAAAAAAAAACAAGTTTATGAGTTTGAACATCAAATATGTTGTCTTTGTAGCATATTCAACTGAATATGGCTTGAAAAGGATTTGCAAATCATTGTATTCCGTTTATATTTACATCTAACACAATTTCCCAACTCATATGGAAACGGGGTTTGTACATCTCTAGTTTGAGACAAGTTGATCTTTCTTTAAATAAAAAAAAGGTATTTAAATAGTTAGTAATAAGACCATGATTTGCTCTCCTAAAGTAAAAACACAACTTGAGCTTGGACTTGACAACATAACAAATATTACAATATTCAACAAAACATCATTACTACAAACTGCATTCATGTTTACTTTTGGAGCCGACTCAAACCAAGTCCAGGTTAAAGTGCACGAATGGACAAACTTGTATATTTTAGCTATGGTTGAAATTTCTTTCACAGTGGTTATATCTAGTGTTAGGTGACACGGTACATCACATACTTACAGTTGCTCACTACAACATGTCTGAAAAGGAGTAGGAAGAAGCAGAGTCTATTTAAATCTAACATTTTTACATTTCACAGCAATTGCCAACACATTTGTTAACTTCCTGTTCTCAATTTGCAACACAATTTCAATCTATAAACATTAAAGTTCTCAATAAATAATCAAGTAAGTTATGATTGACATAATCAGGCATGCGATGAAAAAGACTGAACATAAGCCAGAGGTCTGGTGGGGGGGACAAAGGGGGGGCAACCCACGCCCGAAGCTCCTGGTTTTTCAGCAATTCAACATGCAAAAATGAGCACAAAAAAAGAAGAAGCACAATTGAAAGATGTTTAAAGAATTTAAGAATGATCAACAGTTGACATAAATACACACCCATTCCTCCAAATGAATCACTATGTTATTTAGCCACTGCAGTAATTACAACTTGTGTTCACATCCACAGGAACCACATGGGTTAGCCTACTATATACAGTATTTACAACCTTACTAGTGTTCACTTCACAGCCACAGATGTTTCATCTACTTATTGACATTATTTACACACGACTCAGTCTGTTTCAGTCATTATGCTATTTAGTCACTACAGTAATTGTGTTCACATCCACAGGAACCACATGGGTTAGCCTACTCTATACACTATTTACAACCTTACTAGTGTTCACTTCACAGCCACAGATGTTTCATCTACTTATTGACATTATTTACACACGACTCAGTCTGTTTCAGTCATTATGCTATTTAGTCACTACAGTAATTGTGTTCACATCCACAGGAACCACATGGGTTAGCCTACTCTATACACTATTTACAACCTTACTAGTGTTCACTTCACAGCCACAGATGTTTCATCTACTTATTGACATTATTTACACACGACTCAGTCTGTTTCAGTCATTATGCTATTTAGTCACTACAGTAATTGTGTTCACATCCACAGGAACCACATGGGTTAGCCTACTCTATACACTATTTACAACCTTACTAGTGTTCACTTCACAGCCACAGATGGTTCATCTACAAACCCCAAAACCAGTGAAGTTGTCACGTTGTGTAAATTCTAAATACAAATCCTTTTCAACTTATATTCAATTGAATAGACTGCAAAGACAAGATAACGTTCGAACTGGGAAATGTTATTTTTTGCAAATATTAGCTCATTTGGAATTTGATGCCTGCAACATGTTTCAAAAAAGCTGGCACAAGTGGCAAAAAAGAGTGATAAAGTTGAGGAATGTTCATCAAAGACTTATTTGGAACATCCCACAGGTGAACAGGCTAATTGGGAACAGGTGGGTGCCATGATTGGCTATAAAAGCAGCTTCCATGAAATGCTCAGTCATTCACAAACAAGGACAAGGCAAGGGTCACCACTTTGTCAACAAATGCCTGAGCAAATTGTTTAAGAACAACATTTCTCAACAAGGAATTTAGGGATTTCACCATCTACGCTCCGTAATATCATCAAAAGGTTGAGAGAATGTGGAGAAATCACTGCACGTAAGCCATGATATTACACACCTTGGATCCCTCAGGCGTCAAAAAGCCACATCAGTGTGTAAAGGATATCACCACATGGGCTCAGGAACACTTCAGAAAACCACTGTCAGTAACTACAGTTGGTCGCTACATCTGTAAGTGCAAGTTAAAACTCTACTATGCAAAGCCAAAGCCATTTATCAACAACACCCAGAAATGCTTCGCTGGGCCCGAGCTCATCTAAGATGGACTGATGCAAAGTGGAAAAGTGTTCTGTGGTCTGACGAGTCCACTTTTCTAATTGTTTTTGGAAACTGTAGACCAAAGAGAAAATGAACCATCCGGAGTGTTCTAGGGTGAAAGTGTAAAAGGCAGCATGTGTGATGGTATGGGGGTGTATTAGTGATTAGTGTGTGATGGTATGGGGGTGTATTAGTGGCCAAGACATGGGTAACTTACACATCTGTGAAGGCACCATTAATGCTGAAAGGTACATACAGCTTTTGGACCAACATACGTGTATGTTGCCATCCAAGGAACGTCTTTTTCATGGACGCCCCTGCTTATTTCAGCAAGACAATGCCAAGCCATGTGTTACAACAGCGTGGCTTCATAGTAAAAGAGTGCGGGTACTAGACTGGCCTGCCTGTAGTCCAGACATTGAAAATGTGTGAAGGCTAAAATATGAGAAGGGAGACTGTTGAACAACTTAAGCTGTACATCAAGCAAGAATGGGAAAGAATTCCACTTCAAAAATGTGTCTCCTCAGTTCCCAAACCTTTACTGAGTGTTGTTAAAAGGAAAGGCCATGTAACACACTGGTAAAAATGCCTTTTTTGCAATGTGTTGCTGCCATTAAATTCTAAGTTCATGATTATTTGCAAAAAAGAAGAAAGTTTCTCAGTGTGAACATGAAATATCTTGTCTTTGCAGTCTATTCTATTGAATATAAGTTGAAAAGGATTTGTTGTATTCTCTTTTTATTGACCATTTACACAACTTCACTGCTTTTGGCTTTTGTACTTATTGACATTATTTACACATTACTTTGTCTGTTTCAGTCAGTATGTTATTTAGTCACTACAGTAATGTGTTCACATCCACAGGAACCACATGGGTTAGCCTACTCTATACACTATTTACAACCTTACTAGTGTTCACTTCACAGCCACAGATGGTTCATCTACTTATTGACATTATTTACACACAACTCAGTCTGTTTCAGTCACTGTATTATTTAGTCACTACAGTAATTGTGTTCACATCCACAGGAACCACATGGGTTAGCCTACTCTATACAGTATTTACAACCTTACTAGTGTTCACTTCACAGCCACAGATGGTTCATCTACTTATTGACATTATTTACACACAACTCAGTCTGTTTCCGTCACTATGCTACTTAGTCACTACAGTAATTGTGTTCACATCCACAGGAACCACATGGGTTAGCCTACTCTATACACTATTTACAACCTTACTAGTGTTCACTTCACAGCCACAGATCTAGTTATTGACATTATTCACACATTACTTTGTCTGTTTCAGTCAGTATGTTATTTAGTCACTACAGTAATTGTGTTCACATCCACAGGAACCACATGGGTTAGCCTACTCCATACACTACTTACAACCTTACTAGTGTTCACTTCACAGCCACAGATGGTTCATCTACTTATTGACATTATTTACACATTACTTTGTCTGTTTCAGTCAGTATGTTATTTAGTCACTACAGTAATTGTGTTCACATCCACAGGAACCACATGGGTTAGCCTACTCTATACAGTATTTACAACCTTACTAGTGTTCACTTCACAGCCACAGATGGTTCATCTACTTATTGACATTATTTACACACGACTCAGTCTGTTTCAGTCACTATGCTATTTAGTCACTACAGTAATTGTGTTGACATCCACAGGAACCACATGGGTTAGCCTACTCTATACACTATTTACAACCTTACTAGTGTTCACTTCACAGCCACAGATCTAGTTATTGACATTATTCACACATTTCTTTGTCTGTTTCAGTCAGTATGTTATTTAGTCACTACAGTAATTGTGTTCACATCCACAGGAACCACATGGGTTAGCCTACTCTATACACTATTTACAACCTTACTAGTGTTCACTTCACAGCCACAGATGGTTCATCTACTTATTGACATTATTTACACATTACTATGTCTGTTTCAGTCACTATGTTATTTAGTCACTACAGTAATTGTGTTCACATCCACAGGAACCACATGGGTTAGCCTACTCTAAACAGTATTTACCACCTTACTAGTGTTCACTTCACAGCCACAGATCTCGTTATTGACATTATTCACACATTACTTTGTCTGTTTCAGTCAGTATGTTATTTAGTCACTACAGTAATTGTGTTGACATCCACAGGAACCACATGGGTTAGCCTACTCTATACATTATTTACAACCTTACTAGTGTTCACTTCACAACCACAGATGTTTCATCTACTTATTGACATTATTTACACATTACTATGTCGGTTTCAGTCACTATATTATTTAGTCACTACAGTAATTATGTTCACATCCACAGGAACCACATGGGTTAGCCTACTCTATACAGTATTTACCACCTTACTAGTGTTCACTTCACAGCCACAGATCTAGTTATTGACATTATTCACACATGACTTAGGCATGTTTGCTTTGATGGCTCTGACATGAGCCTTCCTGGCACATTTCGGAGCAGCTTGCATTTTCTTTTTTTGTTTCTGCTTTAGTGGATTCTGCCTTGGACTTTATAGCCAATTTCTGTCTCTTCGACTCCCTCTCCACTTCTAACTGCTCCAAATGGAAAAATCATAAAGAGTACAAACAATGTTTATTCTATTAGTTGTCTACCTTTATCTGAATAACCGTTTGTGATTGATAGCATGAAATAGCAAATATCTTGTCGTTTATGTTTCAGAATGATTCAACTATTCAATGTGAAAATATAAAGAGTAGAAATAATGAAGAAAATGTCAGCTACAGCAATGAAAATTAAATGTAGCATTTAGACAGGCATTAGTGATGTCTGTTGTGATGTCACTTCCTGGTTCAATGACCCCGCCCTATCTTGCCTGAGATTGGCCTGTCCCTAATGTTTTGCCCTAATCTTAACCAATCGTGACTCATCATAGTAAACAACCAACCAATCATGGATGTTCTTTTACATAAACCAACCAATCGTATTTGTATAGTTTGTCCCCTGCCCGTGGAGTTGCTTCGCTACGTAGCTTTCATTTTTAACTTCATCATTTTTGATGGAAAACCCTAGTTTTTACCACTGGATGATGAAAAACTGTACTCACTACAGGACAACGTAGTAGTTGGCAGGTATGGCAAAGAGACGGATCAAGATTTTAACACACATTGTCGGTCGGGAAAAACGGAAAATACCGTATTTTCCGGACCATAGGGCGCACCGGATTATAAAGGTGCTGAGCGGGTCCAGTCAGTTTTGTTTTCATACAAAAGGTGCACCGGACTATAAGGCGCATTAAAAGGAATCATATTATTATGATTTTTTTCTAAATATAAAAGACTTCCTTGTGGTCTACATAACATGTAATGGTGGGTCTTTGCTCAAAATGTTGTGAAAAACCATCCGACCGGAACTCTCTAATAACTAAAGTTCCTTGGGTGATTAATGTAACCTCACTACACCGGTATGTTTTAGTGCTTTCATGGCGAGTTTACTGACAGATATAAGTAAGAACTTTACACTACTTTATATTAGAAATGCATACCTGCCAACTTTTGAAATCAGAAAAACCTAGTAGCCAGGGTCCAAGGGCCGCAGGCCCCGGTAGGTCCAGGACAAAGTCCTGGTGGAGGGTTCAGGGCTTCGCCCCCCGACGCAAAATGATTATTAGCATTCAGACAGGTTAAAATGTTGCTAAAACCATCACTTTTCTATCAGTCACAGTGACTTTTCAAAACAAAAATATTACAGCAAAAATCATATGGGTTGATTGACATGTTTATTCTGTAAGCTAACTTCAATAGTTTGAAATTATTTTGACAGTTAATGCCAGTTATCCTGTCAACCTTTCACAAGACTTCAATTTGTTAATTGAAAGTATAAACACTTTTTACAGTAAACAAATGGTAAAACAGTACTAAATAATTCCATAAAAAAAAAAAATTGGTGTCATTATTAACTTTCTGTCCAAGCTTGTATAATCTACTGCCTTGTTCAATTGTAAAAAATATTCTGTGCCTAAAATTCACATTTCTATCACAATTATCATACTGTAAACATGGTAAGCTAACTTCATTAAAATTAATAGTCCTGTCAATAGCATGGAATTACAATTCAAATGTAGTTTTTTTGTAAGCCTTTCAAAAGAATTCAAAATATGAAAAATGAATGAAAATGAATTGAAGCCATCAGACACTTGAAAAGTGGCACATCACATCTCTAATGTAATCATTTGAACTTTTCAACAGAAATAGCACTGCAAAAATATTAAGGACATACTTCTGTATTTTGGTAGTTATGCTGTCAACATTTAACAAGATTTCTTCAACTTGGACTTGAAAGCATAAATAGTATAAACACTTTTAACAGTATGACGTGCTGTGAAATACAGCCGACAGGATTGCGCACCAAACACGAGGCAAGGCCAAAGCGCATGCATGGTGCAGGAGAACAAAGGACTTCTTTCATTTAAGGTTTGTGATAAACCATCAAACTCATTCGTTAAAAGGACTCTATAGTAATATAAAGCGAATTTTTCTGGACATTATCATGCAAGAAAAGTTTATTTTTGGGACCGCGATCACCGCATAATGATTTTTAAAGGTTGCATTACAAACATTTAACTGTCCCATGTGATCAGCCAGTGCGATTGGAAATCCATGCTCAATTATTGCCTCCGTAAATAAAACTTCGGCATTTATCACATCCAAAGAATCTGTTTGGGCGACGAAAAACGTTGAAAGTTTTCCACTTGTATCGCTAGCAACGGCATTAGACTTGTGTTTTTTTGTCCCAACGTGGTCTTTTACATGGCTAATTCCTCCGTGTCCGATCGAAAAATCTTGTCTGCACAAGGTGCAATTCGCGTAGTTTTCACCCTTTTTTTTTTTTTAATTAATGAAAAACCGTATTTTTTTATCACTGCAACCGTAACCCGGAATAGGTTGATTAAAACCGTACGAATTACGGGAAAACCGGAGTAGTTGGCAGGTATGGAAATGGCAACAGTGGACGATGAATGTCCCATAACAAGAAGATAGAGGAAAAAGAAGAAGCTTATCGACTACAGCAAATTTTCAGGACTTATGCAGATCCCAAATACAGATCAGCAGGTACCAGAAGGTAAGAAAAGTTGCTTTGGCATAATATTGTGAAACAAAACGCCAGATAATATGTCTGCTAATGGGTGCCATTGTGCGGACCTTATACACACACACCGTAGTAATACTTGTATCTCTGACTACGGTAGACGTAATGGCCGACAATCCATCAAGCGGTGCGGCTTCAAAGTCATACTAAAACATTTTCACAGATTTTTGAGTGTTGTGTGTAATGTTCTTTATTTTCAATGGAACATTCAAAGCTTTGGTGTGGTTTACTGTCGTTATATTGCAGTCTACACGCATCTCCTATGTGTGACTGCCATCTACTGGTCACACTTATCATTTACACCATGTACCAAATAAAACTGCTTCGAGGTCGGTAAGCACAACCAAAATTATTACGTACATTAGGCGCGCCGGGTTATAAGGCGCACTGTCGAGTTTTGAGAAAATAAAAGGATTTTAAGTGGGCATTATAGTCTGAAAAATACGGTTAATGTTTATACTTTTACAGAGGTAAAAAAGACAGATTTCTGGCTATAGACGGAAAATCCCAAGCCTGCATAATGAAATGAATAAAATGATCTCGTTTTTTTACTAAGGTTTAAGGCTGAAACGACGCGTCGACGTAGTCGACGTCATCGGTTACGTAAATATGTCGACGCCGTTTTTGTGCGTCGGCGCGTCGCATATTTACGTCACACTACTTTACTGTCATGGCGGAGCGCAAAGCAGACGATGCGAGCGAGGGGAAAAAAGCACGCCAAAAGTCGTCAAAAGTGTGGGAGTATTTCAATAAACGGCCTAATAATGTTGTTGTATGCACACTGTGTCGAGCGGAAATGGCCTATCATAGCAGCACAACGGCTATGAACGAACATTTGAAAAGAAAACCCCCGACAGCGTTCTTGCCATCACCATCAACAAGTCAATCGTCCGCGTGCGTATACGTTGTCATTATTACACAAAAACATGAATGTGTCATTTGTATCTGCGTTTAAACTAAAGCACCGTTTCGCTCTGAGAGGCGCGTTTGGCGTGCCTGTTCAGTGTTTACAAAGACGCGCTCCTCTTTAACGCTGTGGAGAGGCGGCGGCGGCGAGCGAGCGGCGAGGCGGGGCGCGCCGGGAGCGACGCCGCAATCGTGCCCAGGTGCGCGATCCGCGCAGTTGGAAGAGAAAAGACTTTGTGTAAAATTAAAAGATTGTAAACCTGGCAAAGCCGTCTGGCGTTCAGTCTGTCGGTCCTGAAAGAACCCCACGGCACAAGACGTGTCACAAACGCTAACGTTAATTAGTTGTGCAAATACCTTTTACAACATTAACAGTTACATATACTATGTACAAACCAACAATTAACTTTCACTTTAATCATACTATCATTGTTGTGTTATTAAGCAAAATAAGCAATACTTTTACTTTTGTTGAAATGTTTACACTGTACACTTTTTTGTATTGGATGTTTAGCTTTATTTTTGCACATTTTAGCAAATAAGCAATACTTTTACTTTTGTTGAAATGTTTACACTTGTTACAGAATATTTCCTTTTTGCACTTTTTTGTATTGGATGTTTATCTTTATTTTTGCACATTTTAAAGCAAAATAAGCAATACTTTTACTTTTGAAATGCTTATACTATTCCAGAATATTAAGATTTGCACTGGATGTTTACTTTTATATTTGCACATTAAAAAGCAAATAAGCTACTTTTAATTTTGTTAAATGTTAAAAGTTTTAAATGTTTACATTGTTACAGAATATTTTGTCATGTTGTTGTCAATGTTGACTGAGTGGCCATACTTTTTTTTTTTGTAAATAAAAGCCATGCCTTTTGAAAAAACTGGCCTACATTTATTTTTTCCTCTTCATTTTAAATTTAAAAAAAAAATCGGTAAAAGGAAAAATAATCTATAGATTAATCAAAAAAATAATCTATAGATTAACCGATTAATCGAAAAAAATAATCTATAGATTAATCGATAGAAAAATAATCGTTAGCTGCAGCCCTACTAAGGTTCAAGATGTTCAACAGGATTCTTCTTTTTTGTATTTTGTAACCACTTTGATTGAACAGCTCCTAAAGTGGATGACTTTAAGAGATTGTTTACTCATCTACTCCAATTCATTGTCACATACTGATATGTTCAAGGGTTTAACGTTGTAAGTGCATACAATAATACATGTTTGATTTCATAAATAAAGGGTTTGTATGTTCTCTTCATCCCACATGATGTATTATTAGAATTGATCTTTTTTCTAACAGTTAGTGACTGAAGTGTACTTTTGTAATTATTTACCATATTTCTGCACAATAACCACAACATAATTTGCTTTATTCATTATTGACGTGTTTCTTACCACCTTGTCTTGTATATTTGAATGAGATTTCCATTTCATTTTGTCATCCATTTTAACTCCCAAAAATGTGATTTATTTTACTCTTTCAATGTCTAATTATAAAAAAAAAAACACCTTCAAAATAAAAGCATTGTTTTGATGCGCACACAAGTAAAAAAGTGATTGTATTTTGCAGGGTCAGGTCAGGGCCAAGCAAAGGCCCAGGTCAAAGTCTGCAGTTTTACCTTTGGACACAAGTCAAACACAGCTTGTGGACACCTGGCCGCGTGGTTCAGTGATGGCAATAATTGACAGCTGTCACTTTGACAAATCATCAGGCCAGACAGTAGCGTAGCAAGAAGTAGTTCCTCTCATCTCAACACCGAAGCAGACAGACTTGGCCTCCTTTCAAGTGTCAGCAGATGAGGTGTGCACCTCTGTCAGCTGGTGTGTCCTGGGCCATTACACCAGGTGTCGCCTCGCCAACGCTCATACATACTTTAGTGAGCGCCACCTCTAGACCCCTTGACAAGACCACCCCAGTACCATCGACACACAAACTATCAACTGCACTAAGACTGTCAGATTCTTCGGATCATTCCATAGTTGACAGTCGTTATTGTTCTAAAGACATGACGTGTTTTTTTCTACATGTTCTATACAAACATGACTGTGTACTTTGAACCTACACTCTTAGAGATCCTTCTATACCAGGCGCTCCTATGGTGCGTTCAAGGACCGCTGCACAGAGTAGGACAAAACACCTGAAAGATTCTATTTTTTAGCACACTTTTCATTGAAACAAGTGCGGTAGTACAAAGCAATATTCAAAACAATAAAAGCTGAGTCATCAAAAGACATGAAGCACAATCTGTGAAGCATAAGAAACTAAAGATGCTAAATAGTTCTGGTTCCAACAGCGTGTCTATACAGGTAAAAGCCAGTAAATTAGAATATTTTGAAAAACTTGATTTATTTCAGTAATTGCATTCAAAAGGTGTAACTTGTACATTATATTTATTCATTGCACACAGACTGATGCATTCAAATGTTTATTTCATTTAATTTTGATGATTTGAAGTGGCAACAAATGAAAATCCAAAATTCCGTGTGTCACAAAATTAGAATATTGTGTAAGGGTTAAATTTTGAAGACACCTGGTGCCACAAACTAATCAGCTGATTAACTCAAAACACCTGCAAAGGGCTTTAAATGGTCTCTCAGTCCAGTTCTGAAGCCTACACAAACATGGGGAAGACTTCAGATTTGACAGCTGTCCAAAAGGCAACCATCGACACATTGCACAAGGAGGGAAAGACACAAAAGGTTATTGCTGAAGAGGCTGGCTGTTCTCAGAGCTCTGTGTCCAAACACATTAATGGAGAGGCAAAGGGAAGGAAAAACTGTGGTCAGAATAAGTGTACAAGCGATAGGGATCACAGCGCCCTGGTCAAGATTGTGAAAAAAAAACCATTCAAAAATGTGGGGGAGATTCAGAAGGAGTGGACAGCTGCTGGAGTCAGTGCTTCAAGATCCACCACCAAGAGACGCTTGAAAGACATGGGTTTCAACTGCCGCATACCTCGTGTCAAGCCACTGTTGACCAAGAAACAGCGCGCAAAGCGTCTCACCTGGGCTAAGGAAAAAAAGAGCTGGACTGCTGCTGAGTGGTCCAAAGTCATGTTTTCTGACGAAAGCAAATTTTGCATTTCCTTTGGAAATCGAGGTCCCAGAGTCTGGAGGAAGACAGGAGAGGCACAGGATCCACGTTGCCTGAAGTCTAGTGTAAAGTTTCCACCATCAGTGATGGTTTGGGGTGCCATGTCATCTGCTGGTGTCGGTCCACTCTGTTTCCTGAGATCCAGGGTCAACGCAGCCGTCTACCAGCAAGTTTTAGAGCACTTCATGCTTCCTGCTGCTGACCTGCTCTATGGAGATGGAGATTTCAAGTTCCAACAGGACTTGGCGCCTGCACACAGCGCAAAATCTACCCGTGCCTGGTTTACGGACCATGGTATTTCTGTTCTAAATTGGCCCGCCAACTCCCCTGACCTTAGCCCCATAGAAAATCTGTGGGGTATTGTGAAAAGGAAGATGCAGAATGCCAGACCCAAAAACGCAGAAGAGTTGAAGGCCACTATCAGAGCAACCTGGGCTCTCATAACACCTGAGCAGTGCCAGAAACTCATCGACTCCATGCCACGCCGCATTAACGCAGTAATTGAGGCAAAAGGAGCTCCAACCAAGTATTGAGTATTGTACATGCTCATTTTTTTCATTTTCATACTTTTCAGTTGGCCAACATTTCTAAAAATCCCTTTTTTGTATTAGCCTTAAGTAATATTCTAATTTTGTGACACACGGAATTTTGGATTTTCATTTGTTGCCACTTCAAATCATCAAAATTAAATGAAATAAACATTTGAATGCATCAGTCTGTGTGCAATGAATAAATATAATGTACAAGTTACACCTTTTGAATGCAATTACTGAAATAAATCAAGTTTTTCAAAATATTCTAATTTACTGGCTTTTACCTGTATATTTGAAACATAATAACTGGGTCAAAAGATTTCAGTGGAACTCACCTGGCTAACAAGTCTACTCTAGAACCACACAGTCAATGAAACATCTGGTACCTGGAACTCACCTGACTACCAAGTCTACTCTAGAACCACACAGTCAATGAAACATCTGGTACCTGGAACTCACCTGACAAACAAGTCTACTCTAGAACCACACAGTCAATGAAACATCTGGTACCTGGAACTCACCTGACTAACAAGTCTACTCTAGAACCACACAGTCAATGAAACATCTGGTACCTGGAACTTACCTGGCTAACAAGTCTACTCTAGAACCACACAGACTATCTTTATTTGAAACATAATAACTGGGTCAAAATATTTCAGTGGAACTCACCTGGCTAACAAGTCTACTCTAGAACCACACAGTCAATGAAACATCTGGTACCTGGAACTCACCTGACTAACAAGTCTACTCTAGAACCACACAGTCAATGAAACAACTGGTACCTGGAACTTACCTGACTAACAAGTCTACTCTAGAACCACACAGACTATCTTTATTTGAAACATAATAATTGGGTCAAAATATTTCAGTGGAACTCACCTGGCTAACAAGTCTACTCTAGAACCACACAGTCAATTAAACATCTGGTACCTGGAACTCACCTGACTAACAAGTCTACTCTAGAAACACACAGACTATCTTTATTTGAAACATAATAACTGGGTAAAAAGATTTCAGTGGAACTCACCTGACCAACAAGTCTACTCTAGAACCACACAGTCAATGAAACATCTGGCACTTGGAACTCACCTGACTAACAAGTCTACTCTAGAACCACACAGTTCATGAAACATCTGGTACTTGGAACTCACCTGACTAACAAGTCTACTCTAGAACCACACAGTTCATGAAACATCTGGTACCTGGAACTCACCTGACTAACAAGTCTACTCTAGAACCACACAGTCAATGAAACAACTGGTACCTGGAATTTACCTGGCTAACAAGTCTACTCTAGAACCACACAGACTATCTTTATTTGAAACATAATAACTGGGTCAAAATATTTCAGTGGAACTCACCTGACTACTAACAAGTCTACTCTAGAACCACACAGACTATCTTTATTTGAAACAAAACAACTGTGTCAAAAGAGTACGTATTGAGCACATACAACAACAACAACAACAATAATAGCTGTGATATGGACTGTTGACATGGTTACATCCTGGTATTTCCATCAAGTACCAACATGACAAGAGTGCAGCAAACAGGAGAAGACTTCATGATAGTAATCAGTGTGGAGTCATGTGATGATGCAACAATCAATAATATTGACGAGTCAACATGTTTGTGACTAACTGGTGACTAGTCTAAAGTGTTCTATGTCCGTAGGTAGCTTCAAATAAACATTTAGTCTCTTTGCTGTTCAAGTGTCTGCCCTGAGATGGGTAGGTTGTGAGTTCAAACCCCGGCCGAGTCATACCAAAGACTATAAAAATGGGAGCCATTACCTCCCTGCTTGGCACTCAGCATCAAGGCTTGGAATTGGGGGTTAAATCACCAAAAATGATTCCCGGGCGCGGCCACGGCTGCTGCCCACTGCTCCCCTCACCTAGTGTGTGTGACTATCATTGGTACTTTAACTTTTAAACCTTCTGTTTTTCAACGTCCTCTCCTCCTTTCCAAAGACATGTCCTATGTTATGTGGTCTACACTGTCCTATGTTATGTGGTCTACACTGTCCTTTGTTATGTGGACTACACTGTCCTATGTTGTGGTCTACACTGTCCTATGTTATGTGGTCTACACTAGCCTATGTTATGTGGACTACACTGTCCTTTGTTATGTGGACTACACTGTCCTATGTTATGTGGTCTACATTGCCATCTGCTGGGCGTACAGGGGCAGTGCACCCAGTCTCATCATTTAGAACAGTGTTTTTCAACCTTTTTGGAGCAGAGGCAGGTTTTTGTCATTGGGGAAAAACCACCAGCAGACGATGTTAAGAAATGAGACTCAGTAGCCAGGGTTCCAGGTTCGATGCCAGCATAATCACGGCCCACCTATGTCCCAGTGGCAACTACTCTGGTGTAAGAATGTGCAGGACTCTCTTGAAAAAGAGATTCTTAATCTCAATGGGACCTTTCCTAGATAAATAAACATTAAAAAAAAATATATATATATATATATATATATATATATATATATATACATATATATATATATCTCTTTGAAGTGATTGTTCCATCTGGTTTTGAATTCTCCCTCGGTTAATCCTACATATGTGTCGGATGTGTTAATGTCCTTGCGTATTACCTTAGATTGGTAGACAACTGATGTTTGTAAGCACCCCCCGTTGAGGGGGCAATCAGGTTTCTTTCGACAGTTACATCCTTTGTTGGTTTTGGAGATGAAATAGTCTTGTGATTTTTTTCCCACACATACATACATACATACATATATATATATATATATATATATATATATATATATATATATATATATATATATATATATATATATATATATATATATATATATATATATATATATATATATATATATATATAATAAAATAACCATCCATACATCACTAATTCTCTTATTTCAAATTAGGCCCACAAAGCAATGATCTCCCTGCTGCCACCTACTGCTATGGAAGAGTATTACATGGTTAGTCTGTTACTCAGAGACAGAAGACATTAATTATTAGTAGGATACAATTAGTGGTTTACAAAAAATATTTTTGAGAACAATTAGGTGACGTTGCAAAATTTCCCACGGCACATCAGAAAATAATATCTGACAACACACTAGTGTGCTGCGGCACAGTGGTTGGAAAACACTGCTTTAGAGCAGAGTGACGCTGAAATATCACATTAGTGAAATATTACATTAGTGAGGGCATGAGTGGTGTTTTGGTGAAGTATTACTAAAAGGATGTTTGGTGTTCCATACAGTAAATGTTACATTGTTTGTTGTTCCATACAGTAAATGTTACATTGTTTGTTGTTCCATACAGTAAATGTTACATTGTTTGTTGTTCCATACAGTAAATGTTACATTGTTTGTTGTTCCATACAGTAAATGTTACATTGTTTGTTGTTCCATACAGTAAATGTTACATTGTTTGTTGTTCCATATAGTAAATGTTACATTCTACATGCTAAATCTATTTCTTCTGTCACAATGTGTACTTTGAATGGAAGCATGGAGTTGACTTCAGAAGTCATTTCTTAAAGGGACAGAACATACTTGTGTGTTTCAAGGACGCGTCACGATGCTTGGTGGGGATGACATACTTACCGTATTTTCCGCACCATAAGGCGCCCTGGGTTATAAGCCGCGCCTTCAATGAACGGCATATTTCAAAACTTTGTCCACCTATAAGCCGCCCCGTGTTATAAGCCGCATCTAACTGCGCTAAAGGAATGTCAAAAAAACAGTCAGATAGGTCAGTCAAACTTTAATAATATATTAAAAACCAGCGTGATGTGGGCGCGCATGGAGTCGTATATCAACATGGACGGAGCTGCGTGAAAAAAGCCACCCGGCCTCTTCGCGTAAACTTCCCTTAACCACTCGCTCACCTTTTCTTCATCCATCCATCCCTTCGAGTTAGCTTTTATGATGACGCCGGCTGGAAAGGTCTCTTTTGGCAAGGTCTTCCTTTTGAATATCACCATGGGTGGAAGTTTCTGGCCATTAGCATGGCAAGCTAGAACCACAGTGAAGGATGACTTCTCATTCCCTGTGGTGCGAATATTCACCGTACGTGCTCCCGTTGTATCCACAGTGCGGTTCACAGGAATATCAAAAGTCAGTGGAACCTCGTCCATGTTGATAATGTTCTCTGGCCGGATCTTTTTTTCAGCTATCTTGTTTTTACAATATGCACGGAAAGTAGCCAGCTTTTCTTGAAAGTCTTTAGGCAGTTGCTGTGAAATAGTAGTCCGTGTGCGGATGGAGAGATTGCGTCTTTTCATGAACCGGAAACCTGTCGCTTAGTAGGAGCCATTTTGTGGTCTTTACAGATGTAAACACACAAAGGAAACGAAACGTAATATCCGCGCGCTTATTCTTCTTCTACGCGGGCGGGTGGTTGCTTACAGTAGAAGAAGAAGCGCTTCCTGTTCTATGGGGGCGGGTGCTTACCTTGGCGGTTGCTTGCGTAGAAGAAGAAGCGCTTCCTGTTCTACGGGGAAAAAAGATGGCGGCTGTTTACCGTAGTTGCGAGACCTAAACTTTATGAAAATGAATCTTAATATTAATCCATATATAAAGCGCACCGGGTTATAAGGCGCACTGTCAGCTTTTGAGTAAATTTGTGGTTTTTAGGTGCGGCTAATAGTGCGGAAAATACGGTAAATTAGTTTATAGCCTTTATGTCATGGAATTTGTTTCTGGATTTTTTACAATAAAGCATGAAACGAATGGACTTACTAAACATTTGAACACTTTGAGCATGTGTGGTCTGCTACAGGACTCTAAAAAGAAAAAACAACAAGATACCGTCAGGTCCATAAATATTGGGACATGGACACAATTCTAATCTTTAACTGCAGACTTTAATTTGAGGTATCTGCATTCAAATCAGGTGTAAGAATTATAGCAGTTTATAAAAGAGTCATCTGCTCTTTAATTAACGTTTCCTATTCAACACTGATTGAAATGATTTGCAGTAAATGACAGCCTGAAGTCTGGAACACAAAGACATCTTCTGTGCTGGTTTCACTTCCTGCGGACTAACTTTTTCATTTCCTGTTGGTTCTTGGGATGTTTTCCCTTCAATACACAACATTCCACTTCTCTGCCCTAAAAACTAACTGGTTGCTGTCCCAGGATGCTTCACACCATCGTCTATCTGCACTTTGAGCAATGATTTCTCCAGCATTTGACTGACTTATCAGCACATGAAGCACTTTAGTCATCAGCAGACACGTCATCAATGAAAACAAGTTGCATTGGCAGCCATAGTGTTTGGTTATTGTGCTGATACATTATCCTGCTTCACTCTTGTAGATCACATGCCGTTATAAAAGATCATCAGGACTCCTCTTCCTCCTATCCAGGAGATGGCAAAAAGCTGCTGCCTGACCAGGGCTCAGAAAATGTGCAAAGACTCCTCTCACCCCCACCAAGGACTGTTTTCACTGCTGGACTCTAGAAAGAGGTTCCGCAGCCTCCGAAAGCAGAACCTCCAGGTTCTGTAACAGCTTCTTCCCTCAGACCGTAAGACTCTTGAACGCACCATAATAATCCCCTCAATTCCCCCCAAAAATGGATGAAGTGGCTGGAATATAAAGACAATATAACATACATCCAGGGCCGGCCCGTGGCATAGGCCGTATAGGCAAATGCTAAGGGCGCCGTCCATCAGGGGGCGCCACGCCAGTGCCACAAATGTTGGAGAAAAAAAAAAAAAGTTGGTACTATTATTTCTAAATACAAAAAATAATCCCACGTTAATTAAAATGCAAAGTAAAGCCTATATAATAGAAATATTATTTGTAACAACATTACAACCCCCCCCCTTCGCCCGGTGCGCCCCCTCCCTTCCCGTATCATGACTCTTTTTGGACGTCACCACATCAAAAAATCAACAGAAGATGTCAAAACGGCCAAAACTGTCAGGTGCCCAGGGAAGAAAAAAGAGAAAAGAAGAGGAGGAGAAACGAGAAAAAGACAGAGGTAGCAGGTAGGTAACGTTAGCCTACATGAAATTATTTGTCTGTTACAGAATGTGATAGTAACCTGGCTTTTTAGCATTAAGCTAATGTTACATGATTCGGCAATTGCTAATCAATAAATAGCTAGTTCTGTTTTAACGTCGGGTTAATATTGTGGAAGGGGCTAAATTGTTATGGAAAATAATAATGTAACGTTAGGTAATTACAGTACTCCCACCTTACATTCCTCAGGGACATTTGTATTAGATCTTTTAAGCAGGTGTTTTTTGTTTACATTGTTATTGCCTTCTGGTTAGCTAATATTTGCCCTGCAGGTAATAGTCACTTTTCCACCCATTAGGTATAGTTGTAAGCCTAGTTGTTAAAGTGCACATCATTAATGTTAATTAAGCAATATGTATGTAAAAAATATTGTATTTCATATATTCATTTTTTATTTTTTGCATTCATTTATTTATTCATATTTTTTTTTATCTTGTTAACTATTCTGATTGTTAATTTGCTTTCTTTAAGTAAAAAAAAGGTCAAAGACAAAGCTATTTGGTTTCTTGTGAGTATATACAGTTCACTGCCGATGTGGGGGGGCGCCATCTAAAATCTTGCCTAGGGCGCCAGATTGGTTAGGGCCGGGCCTGCATACATCCATAAACCTGGATGCATATATGTATCTGTACAGTAATCTATTTAGTTATGTCTGCACCTTATTGCGCTTTTATCCTGCACTACCATGAGCTAATGCAACGAAATGTCGTTCTTATTTGTACTGTAAAGTTCCAATTTGAATGACAATAAAAAGGAAGTCTATTTCCTTCTTCGCACTCTTCTCTTCCCATCGCTCTGGTACAAGCTGGTCTTAGTCTCGTCTGTCCATAGGATGTTGATCCGTAGCCCCAAAGTTGTTTTAGATGTTTGGCTAATGACCGTGACCTTCCATCCCTCAGACGGCACTGTATCAAAAAGCGACATCAATCTCTAAAGGATATCACCACATGGGCTCAGGAACACTTCAGAAAACCACTGTCACTAAATACAGTTGGTCGCTACATCAGTAAGTGCAAGTTAAAGCTCTACTATGCAAAGCCAAAGCCATTCATCAACAACACCCAGAAACTTCTCTGGGCCCGAGATCATCTAAGATGGACTCATGCAAAATGGAAAAGTGTTCTGTGGTCTGACGAGTCCACATTTCAAATTGTTTTTGGAAATAGTTGACATCGTGTCATTTGGACCAAAGGGGAAGCGAACCATCCAGACTGTTATCGACGCAAAGTTGAAAAGGCAGCATGTGTGATGGTATGGGGGTGTATTAGTGCCCAAGGCATGGGTAACTTACACATCTGTGAAGGCACCATTAATGCTGAAAGGTACATACAGGTTTTGGAACAACATATGCCGCCGTCTTTTTCATGGACGCCCCTGCTTATTTCAGCAAGACAATGCCAAGCCACATTCAGCACGTGTTACAACAGCGTGGCTTCGTAAAAAAAAACAGTGCGGGTACTTTCCTGGCCCGCCTGCAGTCCAGACCTGTCTCCCATGGAAAATGTGTGGCGCATTATGAAGCGTAAAATACGACAGCGGAGACCCCGGACTGTTGAACGACTGAAGCTCTACATAAAACAAGAATGGGAAAGAATTCCACTTTCAAAGCTTCAACAATTAGTTTCCTCAGTTCCCAAACGTTTACTGAGTGTTGTTAAAAGAAAAGGTGATGTAACACAGTGGTGAACATGCCCTTTCCCAACTACTTTGGCACGTGTTGCAGCCATGAAATTCTAAGGTAATGATTATTTGCAAAAACAAAAAAAAAGTTTATGAGTTTGAACATCAAATATGTTGTCTTTGTAGTGCACTCAATTGAATATGGCTTGAAAATGATTTGCAAATCATTGTATTCCGTTTATATTTACATCTAACACAATTTCCCAACTCATATGGAAACGGGGTTTGTATTTCCCGGGCATTCAACCCCTCACAACTGGACTTCTTCTGTCCTCACAAACAGCATGAAGACATGAAGACATGAAGACATGAAGACATGAAGAGGGGTTACTTACAGATATGCTCCAAATCTGAATGCCATCAGTGTAGCCAATCATGAGACAGAGGGGAGGGTCCGTGACTCCACCGTGCATCTCCATGAACTCGGGGTTTCGTGCAGAGTCTGTGGCAACACAACCAGGACATGCAGGTGGACTTTTAAAGGAGCCATATGTAAGAATGTCATGTCAAGTCATCATCAAATGATATGTCAAAAGGAATTAATAAGTCATCTTCTTTTCCAATACCTCTATAATATGCTCATTTCAAAATTAGATTTACAGCCCCGAAATACTGTGAGGATCACATGACATCACTATTTACCCCTGACTAAACACTGAGGAGTGTTAATGTGTTCATGGTGATCACATGACATCACTACTCACCACTGACTAAACACTGAGGAGTGTTAATGTGTTCATGATGATCACATGACATCACTACTCACCACTGAGGAGTGTTAATGTGTTCATGATGATCACATGACATCACTACTCACCCCTGACTAAACACTGAGGAGTGTTAATGTGTTCATGATGATCACATGACATCACTACTCACCCCTGACTTAACACTGAGGAGTGTTAATGTGTTCATGATGATCACATGACATCACTACTCACCCCTGACTAAACACTGAGGAGTGTTAATGTGTTCATGATGATCACATGACATCACTACTCACCCCTGACTTAACACTTAGGAGTGGTAATGTGTTCATGATGATCACATGACATCACTACTCACCCCTGACTAAACACTGAGGAGTGTTAATGTGTTCATGATGATCACATGACATCACTACTCACCACTGACTAAACACTGAGGAGTGTTAATGTGTTCATGATGATCACATGACATCACTACTCACCCCTGAATAAACACTGAGGAGTGTTAATGTGTTCATGATGATCACATGACATCACTACTTACCACTGACTAAACACTGAGGAGGGTTAATGTGTTCATGATGATCACATGACATCACTACTCACCCCTGACTAAACACTGAGGAGTGTTAATGTGTTCATGATGATCACATGACATCACTACTCACCCCTGACTAAACACTGAGGAGTGTTAATGTGTTCATGATGATCACATGACATCACTACTCACCACTGACTAAACACTGAGGAGTGTTAATGTGTTCATGATGATCACATGACATCACTACTCACCCCTGAATAAACACTGAGGAGTGTTAATGTGTTCATGATGATCACATGACATCACTACTTACCACTGACTAAACACTGAGGAGGGTTAATGTGTTCATGATGATCACATGACATCACTACTCACCCCTGACTAAACACTGAGGAGTGTTAATGTGTTCATGATGATCACATGACATCACTACTCACCACTGACTAAACACTGAGGAGTGTTAATGTGTTCATGATGATCACATGACATCACTACTCACCACTGACTAAACACTGAGGAGTGTTAATGTGTTCATGATGATCACATGACATCACTATTTACCCCTGACTAAACACTGAGGAGTGTTAATGTGTTCATGGTGATCACATGACATCACTACTCACCACTGACTAAACACTGAGGAGTGTTAATGTGTTCATGATGATCACATGACATCACTACTCACCACTGAGGAGTGTTAATGTGTTCATGATGATCACATGACATCACTACTCACCCCTGACTAAACACTGAGGAGTGTTAATGTGTTCATGATGATCACATGACATCACTACTCACCCCTGACTTAACACTGAGGAGTGTTAATGTGTTCATGATGATCACATGACATCACTACTCACCCCTGACTAAACACTGAGGAGTGTTAATGTGTTCATGATGATCACATGACATCACTACTCACCCCTGACTTAACACTTAGGAGTGGTAATGTGTTCATGATGATCACATGACATCACTACTCACCCCTGACTAAACACTGAGGAGTGTTAATGTGTTCATGATGATCACATGACATCACTACTCACCACTGACTAAACACTGAGGAGTGTTAATGTGTTCATGATGATCACATGACATCACTACTCACCCCTGAATAAACACTGAGGAGTGTTAATGTGTTCATGATGATCACATGACATCACTACTTACCACTGACTAAACACTGAGGAGGGTTAATGTGTTCATGATGATCACATGACATCACTACTCACCCCTGACTAAACACTGAGGAGTGTTAATGTGTTCATGATGATCACATGACATCACTACTCACCCCTGACTAAACACTGAGGAGTGTTAATGTGTTCATGATGATCACATGACATCACTACTCACCACTGACTAAACACTGAGGAGTGTTAATGTGTTCATGATGATCACATGACATCACTACTCACCCCTGAATAAACACTGAGGAGTGTTAATGTGTTCATGATGATCACATGACATCACTACTTACCACTGACTAAACACTGAGGAGGGTTAATGTGTTCATGATGATCACATGACATCACTACTCACCCCTGACTAAACACTGAGGAGTGTTAATGTGTTCATGATGATCACATGACATCACTACTCACCACTGACTAAACACTGAGGAGTGTTAATGTGTTCATGATGATCACATGACATCACTACTCACCACTGACTAAACACTGAGGAGTGTTAATGTGTTCATGATGATCACATGACATCACTACTCACCCCTGACTAAACACTGAGGAGTGTCAATGTGTTCCTGATGATCACATGACATCACTACTCACCACTGACTAAACACTGAGGAGTGTTAATGTGTTCATGATGATCACATGACATCACTACTCACCCCTGACTAAACACTGAGGAGTGTCAATGTGTTCCTGATGATCACATGACATCACTACTCACCACTGACTAAACACTGAGGAGTGTTAATGTGTTCATGATGATCACATGACATCACTACTCACCCCTGACTAAACACTGAGGAGTGTTAATGTGTTCCTGATGATCACATGACATCACTACTCACCACTGACTAAACACTGAGGAGTGTTAATGTGTTCATGATGATCACATGACATCACTACTCACCCCTGACTAAACACTGAGGAGTGTTAATGTGTTCATGATGATCACATGACATCACTACTCACCACTGACTAAACACTGAGGAGTGTTAATGTGTTCATGATGATCACATGACATCACTACTCACCCCTGACTAAACACTGAGGAGTGTCAATGTGTTCCTGATGATCACATGACATCACTACTCACCCCTGACTAAACACTGAGGAGTGTCAATGTGTTCATGATGATCACATGACATCACTACTCACCCCTGACTAAACACTGAGGAGTGTTAATGTGTTCATGATGATCACATGACATCACTACTCACCACTGACTAAACACTGAGGAGTGTTAATGTGTTCATGATGATCACATAACATCACTACTCACCCCTGACTTAACACTGAGGAGTGTTAATGTGTTCCTGATGATCACATGACATCACTACTCACCACTGACTAAACACTGAGGAGTGTTAATGTGTTCATGATGATCACATGACATCACTACTCACCACTGACTTAACACTGAGGAGTGTTAATGTGTTCATGATGATCACATGACATCACTACTCACCCCTGACTAAACACTGAGGAGTGTTCATGATGATCACATGACATCACTACTCACCCCTGACTAAACACTGAGGAGTGTTAATGTGTTCCTGATGATCACATGACATCACTACTCACCACTGACTAAACACTGAGGAGTGTTAATGTGTTCATGATGATCACATGACATCACTACTCACCACTGAGGAGTGTTAATGTGTTCATGATGATCACATGACATCACTACTCACCACTGACTAAACACTGAGGAGTGTTAATGTGTTCATGATGATCACATGACATCACTACTCACCACTGAGGAGTGTTAATGTGTTCATGATGATCACATGACATCACTACTCACCCCTGACTAAACACTGAGGAGTGTTAATGTGTTCATGATGATCACATGACATCACTACTCACCACTGACTAAACACTGAGGAGTGTTAATGTGTTCATGATGATCACATGACATCACTACTCACCACTGACTAAACACTGAGGAGTGTTAATGTGTTCATGAAGATCACATGACATCACTACTCACCCCTGACTAAGCACTGAGGAGTGTTAATGTGTTCATGATGATCACATGACATCACTACTCACCACTGACTAAGCACTGAGGAGTGTTAATGTGTTCATGATGATCACATGACATCACTACTCACCCCTGACTAAGCACTGAGGAGTGTTAATGTGTTCATGATGATCACATGACATCACTACTCACCACTGACTAAGCACTGAGGAGTGTTAATGTGTTCATGATGATCACATGACATCACTACTCACCACTGACTAAACACTGAGGAGTGTTAATGTGTTCATGATGATCACATGACATCACTACTCACCACTGACTAAACACTGAGGAGTGTTAATGTGTTCATGATGATCACATGACATCACTACTCACCACTGACTAAACACTGAGGAGTGTTAATGTGTTCATGGTGATCACATGACATCACTACTCACCCCTGACTAAACACTGAGGAGTGTTAATGTGTTCATGATGATCACATGACATCACTACTCACCACTGACTAAACACTGAGGAGTGTTAATGTGTTCATGATGATCACATGACATCACTACTCACCACTGACTAAACACTGAGGAGTGTTAATGTGTTCATGATGATCACATGACATCACTACTCACCACTGACTAAACACTGAGGAGTGTTAATGTGTTCATGATGATCACATGACATCACTACTCACCATTGATGTCAGCCTTCTCAAATCGAACCCAAATGATTTTCTCCTTTTCGTCCGTTTGCAGAGCACCAGTGTAAGCCTGGAGGTGGAAGACGTGTCAAAGTCTACTAAACAACACCACCTTTGGCTGAAATATATCATGTAAACATCTCATAGTAGTTACTTTATGCTTTCATGGACTGTGCAATGTTTAACTCCAGTAAAAGTGGAGCCTGAATATAGCACTCAGTACCAAAAGTGCTAAAGTAGTTTTATATCAGGCTATGTGAATATATACATACCACATTAGTCAAATGTTTAAAAAGCAAACAACTACCATGCAAACATCTAAACAGCTCTAAAGTATTTTTATGTCTGGCTACGTAAATATATACATACATTGTCATCATTTTCTTTTCATTATTTGTTTGTTGTTCTTGTTTGGTTTTATTTTCCTGTTTAATTAAACATGGCCGGAAAAAAAATGAATAAAACATGAGTAAAATGGCTAACATGCCAACAATTAGCATGCTAACATCGTGACAAGATACAAATGAGTAGTTAAAGTGTTCAAACAGATCTGAAGTAGTTTTATATCAGGCTATGTAAATATATACACACCACATTAGTCAAATGCTAACAATTAGCATGCTAACATCTAAACAAGATACAAATTAGTAATTAAAGTGTTCAAAGGGAATATTAACATATTCAAGTGTGAAGAAGTTTCGTAGTGAATGAGTGAATGAGACTGACCTGAGGAACTACATCTTGTAGGAAGGTGACTACACTCTCCATGTAGGACTGTTCTCTGTACACAAGAAGTTACAAGGAGTTAGTGCCATCAACTCACTGCAACTATCTCAGGAGTGGAGAAAAGTAGGTCTGATCATAATAATAATAATCATCAACATCATAATAATAAACTCAACTGGCTGACAAGTCTACTCTAGAACCACATAGACTATCTTTAGTTCATGAAACATCTGGTACCTGGAACTCATCGTGCTAACAAGTCTATTCTAGGACCACACAGTTCATGAAACATTTGGTACCTGGAACTTACCTGACTAACAAATCTACTCTAGAACCACACAGTCAATGAAACATCTGGCACCTGGAACTCACCTGGCTAACAAGTCTATTCTAGAACCACACAGTTCATGAAACATCTGGTACCCGAAGCTCTCACCTGGCTAACAAGTCTACTCTAGAACCACAAAGACTATCTTTAGTTCATGAAACATCTGGTACCTGGAACTCATCGTGCTAACAAGTCTATTCGAGGACCACACAATTCATGAAACATTTGGTACCTGGAACTCACCTGGCTGACAAGTCTACTCTAGGACCACACAGTTCATGAAACACCTGGTACCTGAAGCTCTCACCTGGCTAACAAGTCTACTCTAGAACCACAAAGACTATCTTTAGTTCATGAAACATCTGGCACCTGGAACTCACCTGGCTAACAAGTCTATTCTAGGACCACACAGTTCATGAAACATTTGGTACCTGGAACTTACCTGACTAACAAATCTACTCTAGAACCACACAGTCAATGAAACATCTGGCACCTGGAACTCACCTGGCTAACAAGTCTATTCTAGAACCCCACAGTTCATGAAACATCTGGTACCTGAAGCTCTCACCTGGCTAACAAGTCTACTCTAGAACCACAAAGACTATCTTTAGTTCATGAAACATCTGGTACCTGGAACTCATCGTGCTAACAAGTCTATTCGAGGACCACACAGTTCATGAAACATTTGGTACCTGGAACTCACCTGGCTAACAAGTCTACTGTAGAACCACACAGTCAATGAAACATGTGGTACCTTGAACTCACCTGGCTGACAAGTCTACTCTAGAACCACAAAGACTATCTTTAGTTCATGAAACATCTGGTACCTGGAACTCATCGTGCTAACAAGTCTATTCGAGGACCACACAGTTCATGAAACATTTGGTACCTGGAACTTACCTGACTAACAAATCTACTCTAGAACCACACAGTCAATGAAACCACTGGTACCTGGAACTCACCTGGCTGACAAGTCTACTCTAGAACCACACAGTTCATGAAACATCTAGTACCATGAGCTCTCACCTGGCTGACAAGTTTACTCTAGAACCCCACAGTTCATGAAACATCTGGTACCTGGAACTCACCTAGCTGACAAGTCTACTCTAGGACCACACAGACTATATTTAGTTCATGAAACATCTAGTACCTGGAACTCACCTGCCTAACAAGTATACTCTAGAACCACACAGTCAATGAAACATGTAGTACCTGAAGCTCTCACCTGGATGACAAGTCAACCCTAGAACCACACAGTTCATGAAACATCTGGTACCTGGAACTCACCGTGCTAACAAGTCTATTCTAGAACCCCACAGTTCATGAAACATCTGGTACCTGGAACTCACCTGGCTGACAAGTCTACTCTAGGACCACATACACTATATTTAGTTCATGAAACATCTGGTACCTGGAACTCACCTGCCTAACAAGTCTACTCTAGAACCACACAGTCAATGAAACATCTCGTACCTGAAGCTCTCACCTGGATGACAAGTCTACTGTAGAACCACACAGTTCATGAAACATCTAGTACCTGAAGCTCTCACCTGGCTGACAAGTCTACTGTAGAACCACACAGTTCATGAAACATCTAGTACCTGAAGCTCTCACCTGGCTGACAAGTCTACTGTAGAACCACACAGTTCATGAAACATCTGGTACCTGGAACTCACCTGGCTAACAAGTCTACTGTAGAACCACACAGACTATGTCCTACTCTAGCAGGTGTTGGTGTTCTGCAGAAGGTTCTCCACCAGGACTATGGATGAGTGTGAGGGAAGAAGGAAGTGGAACCTTACGTGGCAGCTTGTGCTCGCACCAGAGCTCCTCCAGCACAGCGACTCATCCTGCGAGGAGAGTCTGAAGACATCTGCTCTGTGGACCACAAGAACCATCATGGATCTATACCGTCTTGCTGAATGTTCTACTCCATCCACACAAGAACCATCATGGATCTATACTAGGGCTGCAGCTAACGATTATTTTTCTATCGATTAATCTATAGATTATTTTTTCGATTAATCGGTTAATCTATAGATTATTTTTTTCGATTAATCTATAGATTATTTTTCCTTTTACCGATTTTTTTTTATTATTTAAAATGAAGAGGAAAAAATAAATGTAGGCCAGTTTTTTCAAAAGGCATGGCTTTTATTTACAAAAAAAAAAGTATGGCCACTCAGTCAACATTGACAACAACATGACAAAATATTCTGTAACAATGTAAACATTTAAAACTTTTAACATTTAACAAAATTAAAAGTAGCTTATTTGCTTTTTAATGTGCAAATATAAAAGTAAACATCCAGTGCAAATCCTAATATTCTGGAATAGTATAAGCATTTCAAAAGTAAAAGTATTGCTTATTTTGCTTTAAAATGTGCAAAAATAAAGATAAACATCCAATACAAAAAAGTGCAAAACGGAAATATTCTGTAACAAGTGTAAACATTTCAACAAAAGTAAAAGTATTGCTTATTTGCTAAAATGTGCAAAAATAAAGCTAAACATCCATTACAAAAAAGTGTACAGTGTAAACATTTCAACAAAAGTAAAAGTATTGCTTATTTTGTTTAATAACACAACAATGATAGTATGATTAAAGTGAAAGTTAATTGTTGGTTTGTACATAGTATATGTAACTGTTAATGTTGTAAAAGGTATTTGCACAACTAATTAACGTTAGCGTTTGTGACACGTCTTGTGCCGTGGGGTTCTTTCAGGACCGACAGACTGAACGCCAGACGGCTTTGCCAGGTTTACAATCTTTTAATTTTACACAAAGTCTTTTCTCTTCCAACTGCGCGGATCGCGCACCTGGGCACGATTGCGGCGTCGCTTGCCAGGTTTACAATCTTTTAATTTTACACAAAGTCTTTTCTCTTCCAACTGCGCGGATCGCGCACCTGGGCACGATTGCGGCGTCGCTCCCGGCGCGCCCCGCCTCGCCGCTCGCTCGCCGCCGCCGCCTCTCCACAGCGTTAAAGAGGAGCGCGTCTTTGTAAACACTGAACAGGCACGCCAAACGCGCCTCTCAGAGCGAAACGGTGCTTTAGTTTATGAATTTACAACGCAGATACAAATGACACATTCATGTTTTTGTGTAATGATGACAACGTATACGCACGCGGACGATTGACTTGTTGATGGTGATGGCAAGAACGCTGTCGGGGGTTTTCTTTTCAAATGTTCGTTCATAGCCGTTGTGCTGCTATGATAGGCCATTTCCGCTCGACACAGTGTGCATACAACAACATTATTAGGCCGTTTATTGAAATACTCCCACACTTTTGACGACTTTTGGCGTGCTTTTTTCCCCTCGCTCGCATCGTCTGCTTTGCGCTCCGCCATGACAGTAAAGTAGTGTGACGTAAATATGCGACGCGCCGACGCACAAAAACGGCGTCGACGTATTTACGTAACCGATGACGTCGACTACGTCGACGCGTCGTTTCAGCCTTAATCTATACCTTCTTGCTGAATGTTCTACTTCATCAACACGAAGCTCAGCTTTAAAAAGTCGCCACAATGCTAACTTCGAATCAGTCGTCTTCTTTCTGCCATCAAAGTGAGTGAAATGGTTTTATTTCATAGCAAGAATAACTAGGTTCATGTTTACATTTAGTGACGTCACATCCGGTCTGTGCTGCGTTCACGGGGCCTCGTTTAGCACGGGAATGCACTTGCAAGCGAACCGAGACCCGTCTTTAGTCCCTTTTCGTTTGGTCCGGGTCTGCATTCGAACTATCTCGCTCGATAGTCCGTTTAAAGCGCACTATTGACGAGTGGGAATCGAAGAATCGAAACTATTATTTCGTGTAAGGTCCAGCAGACTAACACAGACTTTGATTAGAATGAATATTTGATTATTACATATTTGATTATTACTAATACTGAATCATTGTCATTAATCCGGATTAGTCAAGTGCTTTAAAGAGCAAAAAAGGTTTCAATTCGGTTTCACGAGGACTTGATGCTGAATGTCGCGATGCTGTGGAATTACCCACTAAACACACATTTATCGCTAAAATGTACAAATGTTAGATTAATAGTACTTAATAGTGCTTATTAGTACTTTTAACGATTCTGACATGAAATGTTTGTCAAATGTTTGCAAGACAAACACAGCAGAATTCGGGACGAGCGAGGTTTAGCCAAACAACTCAACTTGCAAAGCTTTGAAATAAGATTTAAAGCCCAGACAGAAGAGGAGTCATGTTGATTAAAAGTCATTTAAAAGGTCAAACCTGGTGTTGAGTGAAGATTATCTTCAATTGTTGTGCTAGTCTGCTCATGCACCAAAACACGCTCGCACCCGGAAGTCTGTTGTGCAACAGCCAATCAAACCAGCCGAGTTCTTTGCGGACCAATGATGTCACAGTAAAGGCGGGCTTTAGAGCTAGCTGGCCAATGAGAAACAAGAGTTTATACGGCACAGGAAATCTCTGCTCCGCCCCCAAACAGAATGTAAATACATCGCCACAAAACGTGTGCTTTTATCAAATCTCGGATGTTATCCGCTGCTTAAAGACTAAATATGTCCTTGTCAGAATAACTTTGGTCACCAGATAGGTCTGACGCGTCACATTAATTATTATGTAACCTATTTTTATGGACTTGCCTCTTTGTGATGTTAAGTTCCTGCCCTGAGCTCTTATTTTGAAGGCGCGGAGAGCGGAAGTGGTGACACGTTGTGGTGGCGCGGACTTTTGAAAAGAAAATAAATAAAGTGTAACACTGGAGCCTCCGTGTTTGTTATTTTGCACTTTTATACAGTATAGGCGACATATATCAACCCTCGGTTACAATAATAAGAGCAGACTTCATTATAATACAACATATATTAATATGAAAAACATCCTTACTGCTCGGGTTACTTTGAGTAGATGATTCAGCAACATGCGTGTAATGTTTTATTGTGAAAATATCATTTCATAAGATGTTTTTAGAATGTATTTTACGTTTAGCATACAACACATAACAACGAGTAAAGAACAAAGACCATCACTATTGTGCAAAAAGTTCCAGTCTAATTGTGTGGATTATTTTCAATGTCAAACTTTTTCTTAACGCAACGTCGACACAACATGAACAACAACTTGCATGTTGAAATGTGAAAAACCAAAATAGATGGCAGCGTCCAAGAAAGTTTATGCAAAGATTGACTTTTAAAAGCCAAAATGCAATCGCTTTTGTTTCCTGCTGCTCCTTTTACTCACATGTTAGCGTGGTCTCTAATTCTATAGCAATGTTGTCTCAGGCTAAGTCCACACTATCCTGGATGCACTAAAAATTCACATCCCCTCTTAATATTATTATTATTACTATTATTACTATTATTATTATTATTATTATTATTATTATTATTATTATTATTACTATTATTATTATTATTATTATTATATTATTGTTATTATTATTATTACTATTATTATTACTATATTATTATTTTTACTATTATTATTATTATCATCAACATTATTATTATTATCATCGTCATTACTATACACAGTATGTAGATACATTTTTCAAATAGTAAAAATAGTGTTTTTTTTAATATTTTAGATACATTTGTATCTTTTAGGATTAAATAAATATTCTACATATTTTCTTAAATTTTATATATTATTACAAGTTAGATCATTTTCACATTTTCCTCACATTTTCAGTATAGTGTAGTCACTAATTGTATTGCCAAGAACATATGCATATATATATATATATATATATATATATATATATATATATATATATATATATATATATATATATATATATATATATATATATACAGGTAAAAGCCAGTAAATTAGAATATTTTGAAAAACTTGATTTATTTCAGTAATTGCATTCAAAAGGTGTAACTTGTACATTATATTTATTCATTGCACACAGACTGATGCATTCAAATGTTTATTTCATTTAATTTTGATGATTTGAAGTGGCAACAAATGAAAATCCAAAATTCCGTGTGTCACAAAATTAGAATATTGTGTAAGGGTTAAATTTTAAAGACACCTGGTGCCACAAACTAATCAGCTGATTAACTCAAAACACCTGCAAAGGGCTTTAAATGGTCTCTCAGTCCAGTTCTGAAGCCTACACAAACATGGGGAAGACTTCAGATTTGACAGCTGTCCAAAAGGCAACCATCGACACATTGCACAAGGAGGGAAAGACACAAAAGGTTATTGCTGAAGAGGCTGGCTGTTCTCAGAGCTCTGTGTCCAAACACATTAATGGAGAGGCAAAGGGAAGGAAAAACTGTGGTCAGAAAAAGTGTACAAGCGATAGGGATCACCGCGCCCTGGTCAAGATTGTGAAAAAAAACCCATTCAAAAATGTGGGGGAGATTCAGAAGGAGTGGACAGCTGCTGGAGTCAGTGCTTCAAGATCCACCACCAAGAGACGCTTGAAAGACATGGGTTTCAACTGCCGCATACCTCGTGTCAAGCCACTGTTGACCAAGAAACAGCGCGCAAAGCGTCTCACCTGGGCTAAGGGGAAAAAAAGCTGGACTGCTGCTGAGTGGTCCAAAGTCATGTTTTCTGACGAAAGCAAATTTTGCATTTCCTTTGGAAATCGAGGTCCCAGAGTCTGGAGGAAGACAGGAGAGGCACAGGATCCACGTTGCCTGAAGTCTAGTGTAAAGTTTCCACCATCAGTGATGGTTTGGGGTGCCATGTCATCTGCTGGTGTCGGTCCACTCTGTTTCCTGAGATCCAGGGTCAACGCAGCCGTCTACCAGCAAGTTTTAGAGCACTTCATGCTTCCTGCTGCTGACCTGCTCTATGGAGATGGAGATTTCAAGTTCCAACAGGACTTGGCGCCTGCACACAGCGCAAAATCTACCCGTGCCTGGTTTACGGACCATTGTATTTCTGTTCTAAATTGGCCCGCCAACTCCCCTGACCTTAGCCCCATAGAAAATCTGTGGGGTATTGTGAAAAGGAAGATGCAGAATGCCAGACCCAAAAACACAGAAGAGTTGAAGGCCACTATCAGAGCAACCTGGGCTCTCATAACACCTGAGCAGTGCCAGAAACTCATCGACTCCATGCCACGCCGCATTAACGCAGTAATTGAGGCAAAAGGAGCTCCAACCAAGTATTGAGTATTGTACATGCTCATATTTTTCATTTTCATACTTTTCAGTTGGCCAACATTTCTAAAAATCCCTTTTTTGTATTAGCCTTAAGTAATATTCTAATTTTGTGACACACAGAATTTTGGATTTTCATTTGTTGCCACTTCAAATCATCAAAATTAAATGAAATAAACATTTGAATGCATCAGTCTGTGTGCAATGAATAAATATAATGTACAAGTTACACCTTTTGAATGCAATTACTGAAATAAATCAAGTTTTTCAAAATATTCTAATTTACTGGCTTTTACCTGTGTATATATATATATATATATATATATATATATATATATATATATATATATATATATATATATATATATATATATATATAATAACAATAATAATAATAATAATAATAATAATAATAATAATAATAATAGAGGCGGAAATGAGCATTTAATATATATATATATATTAAATGCTCATTTCCGCCTCTATTATTATTATTATTATTATTAATATTATTATTATTATTATTATTGTTATTATTATCATTATTGTCTATAGTATTGTCATTATTCACAACAATAACATAATAATGCATATCTATTATTGACAATAATAATGATTATAACAAAAAATAACAATAATCATATTAATAATATGTAAACATTTAAATATTTTTAAAAATATTTTTAAGAATTGTTTAATACATTATGTTTATATATTTTGCTATCTTTAAATATGAAATGTTTGAATGAATGTTAAATATATTTTTTCAAAAGTGTATACATATATATATATATATATATATATATATATATATATATATATATATATATATATATATATATATATATATATATATATATATATATATAAATCATGTGAAAATAATGTGTACTTGTATTTGCACAAAGAATTGGTTTTGTGCTTGACGTCCACCAGAGGGCAGTATATCTCCAGCTATGAACCTTAAAGTCGTTCCCCGCTCTTTTGTTCTCGTGACACAATTTCCCTCCTGCAATAATAATCTCATGTAATAAAATATGAAATCATATTTTTTAGAGAACATGGAGGAAGGGCAGAATACTTAAAATAAACACACATTCACTGCTAATTGAAT
>NC_084577.2:31620086-31645086 GCF_033978685.3 Nerophis lumbriciformis | reverse complement strand
GTCGTGGTTGAGATGCGTGTGTGTGTGTGTGTGTGTGTGTGTGTGTGTGTGTGTGTGTGTGTGTGTGTGTGTGTGTGTGTGTGTGCGTGCGTGTGTGTGTGTGTGTGTGCGTGTGTGTGTGTGTGTGTGTGTGCGTGTGTGTGTGTGTGTGTGTGTGTGTGTGTGTGTGTGTGTGTGTGTGTGTGTGTGTGTGTGTGCCGAGCCCCCAGGCTGGCCCCAAAGTAATTACACACTCCAGTGGCTGGCCTGGGAGGAAGTGGAGGCCCAGCTGCTGCTCTCTTCTTCTCCATCAGTCGCTTGTGATTGAGCTGCAACACATTTTGATAGACTTGTGTCGGCGTGCACGTGCACGTGTACACGTGCACGTGCGCACGTGCACCTAACTTCTTTGTCACCGTGCACACTTCTCATGTCCGAGACTTTCTGCAAAACATGTTCTTTTTCTGCAGTAAAACTTTGCCTTTTTTTCTATTCCAAGTGTTGAATTTTCCAGCCAATGTTGGATGGATGGATGATGGATGGATGGATGATGGATGATGGATGATGGATGATGGATGATGGATGATGGATGATGGATGATGGATGATGGATGATGGATGATGGATGGATGGATGATGGATGATGGATGGATGTTGACTACAATGTCCTCCATCTTGCAGCCATGAATAATGTTTTTATTCTGTCAAATCAAAGAATCTACACATTGTTCGTTTCATTTCTGTGAGTTCTTTTCTGTGCATGATTCCATCAATAATAATAATAATAATAATAATAATAATAATAATACAATAATCCAACATGGGGCCAAAAAAAGCTGTGAGTGCAGCACTCCGATAAAGATGTATGTATGATGGAACTCTTTCATACCTGCTCACATTTGTGATTTTATTGCATTTACCTTATTTCTTATGGGAAAATTACTTTCTATATACTCTTATTTACTTTTATACAGTATTATATACAATATTATAGCTCTTTAGACTATCATATATCTCATTATATAGTAGTATATGCACTATTGTACAGTATTATATACATTATACTGTATTATATCCCTTTATAGAGTATTATATACACTATAATATTGTGTTATATATACTACCATATAATATTATATCCCATAATATGGTATAATATATATACTATTATGTACAGTATTATATACATATATATATATATACAATATATATATATATATATATATATATATATATATATATATATATATATATATATATATATATATATATATATATATATATATGTATGTTTTCACTTGTTTTATTATCAAATATAAATAACATAAAATAAAAATGTAATCTTCCTCTGATTATAGTCCCCTCAGCTATATTTTAATTTTTAAAGATATATATATATATATATATATATATATATATATATATATATATATATATATATATATATATATATATATATATGTATTGTATTTGTTTTATTATTAAATATAAATAAAACAAAGAAATTTGTTTATATATACATATATATATATGAGAGAGAACGGCCTACGGATCACGATTGAAGCCAACAAGCAAACCGTCAACTTCCTTGACGTCACTTTCAACCTGAGAAATAACAGCTACCAACCATTCACGAAACCCAACACAACACTCCAATACGTGCACCATGACAGCAACCACCCACCCACCACCACGAAAAGAATACCTACCGGAATCAATAAAAGGCTATCGATGCTGTCATCTAGCAAAGCTGAATTTGACCAAGCAACCCCCCCGTACCAAAAAGCCCTTGATGAAAGCGGATACAATTTCACCCTCACCTATGAACCCACGCCAGGAAACCAGCCAAAAAAGAACAGAAAACGAAACGACATCATCTGGTACAACCCCCCATACAGCAAAAACGTCTCAACTAACATTGGACACAAATTCCTCAATCTGATTGACAAACACTTTCCCAAAGACAACACCCTAAGAAAAGTATTCAACAAGAACAACATTAAATTGAGCTACAGCTGCATGAACAATATACGACAAATCATCTCAAACCACAACAAAACAATTGCAAATGAGCCGTCGGCCCCCGGACAGAGTGACTCCAAAACCAACAAAGGCTGCAACTGTCGAAAGAAACCTGATTGCCCTCTCAACGGGGGGTGCTTACAAACATCAGTTGTCTACCAATCTAAGGTAACACGCAAGGACATTAACACATCCGACACATATGTAGGATTAACCGAGGGAGAGTTCAAAACCAGATGGAACAATCACAAGGCTTCTTTCAGGAACCAAAACCTGCGGAATACCACAGAACTCAGCAAACACATTTGGGACCTCAAAGACAATAATGTTGAATATTCAATAACATGGCAAATTCTTGCATCCAGCACACCTTACAATAGTGGTAATAAAAGATGCAACCTATGCTTGAAAGAGAAACTGTTTATTATTTACCGTCCAGACCTGTCATCCCTCAACAAGCGCAGCGAAATTGTAACAGCATGCCGCCACAGACGGAAACACCTCCTAGGTAACACATGAGCCAATCACCACGCCCCTACGCCAGCCTGTACCCACCCACTCTGTGCCCTATATAAACCATGGTATGCGAATGCTCCCATTAAAATCTCCTGATGATTGAGGGAACCCCTCATGAAACAGGCCTGTAGAGATGAAGTAGTCTTGTGATTTTTTTCCCACACATACATATATTGCGCTCTACTACGGTATCGAGCACTATTTTTTGGATAACCTTATTAAGACATATATATATATATATATATATATATATATATATATATATATATATATATATATATATATATATGAATATGATATTATAACAACAGAAAAAAGAGTTGTATGATATTATAATAACAGAAAAAGGGTTTGAATAAAGAAAGATTGTTGGTGGATGGACGACTCTTTCACTTTCACTTTCACTTTCAATATTGCAGTTTGATGAGTGAGTGTTGTGCGACTTTGTGGAAGAAGCCAGACGAAGCGCAGACGACTCAGAAGGAAAAGAGTCATCTTATTTCCGCGGTCATTCAGTGTGAGCGGGCGCAATCACGTCGCTCACCCTTCACTCCCAGATTGCAGCTTGAAGTCGTAATGGCAGCAAATCATAGCAATGCTGGCTGAATAAAACATGGCTGGAATCAATACTTACCACCGCCATTACGTGTGTGATAATAATAATCATCATCATCATCATAATCATCATCACTGCTGGCTTCCTCATCACCACACTGTTGTCCACGCGGCCCTTCAAAGTAAAAGTACTTTTGCTTGCTGCTGACTACGGGGTGGCATCGTTCACGTTTCAGCGATACGGTACCGATACCGATACGTCGCTGTAGCCGTCTTCCACACTTGTGTGTGTGTTAATAATCATGAATTGGTTTTGATGATCACATCTCATTTTATTTTGAAACACCGATTATGATAACAGTTGTTTACATCTGCTTTGAGTATCATCTGCAGATGTGGTATCAAATGAGCAGTGCAGTTGAGGTGTGGTATCAAGACATTAGAGGGCAGTCCTTTATGGTCAGCTCAGTCTATGCTGCGCCCTACAAAGTGTTAATACTGCAAGTGTTTGAGTGTAACATACGTCTTAGTTGTCCTTTTCCTGAACACATTTGGAGGTGTAGATAGCGCCATGTAAAATTGCTAATGCTGATCAATGGCATGTGTATTAGCGTCAGGCTAGCATTTTCACCAAAGCTGCAATTTCTCAATTACAAATTAAAAAAAAATAGATGACATAACAGATCAAAGGAATATTGAACACTAAGAAACAAATACATACATGTCAATCATGTATGTCACATGGCGGCAGGACTCCGACATGCAGAGACGGCAGGCGAAGTGACAATAAAAGATGATTCAAAACAGGAAACGCCAGAGTGGATAAGGAAGGAAGTTCAAAGCACGCACAACCTGTAAACATGCTAACACTGCTGTCTCCTGATGGACAACCAGGAACAGGCGTGTCTCCTGATGGACAACCAGGAACAGGCGTGTCTCCTGATGGACAACCAGGAACAGACGTGTCTCCTGATGGGACAACCAGGAACAGACGTGTCTCCTGATGGACAACCAGGAACAGACGTGTCTTCTGATGGACAACCAGGAACAGACGTGTCTCCTGATGGACAACCAGGAACAGACGTGTCTCCTGATGGACAACCAGGAACAGGCGTGTCTACTGATGGACAACCAGGAACAGACGTGTCTCCTGATGGACAACCAGGAGAAGGTGTGTCTCCTGATGGACAACCAGGAACCGGCATGTCTCCTGATGGACAACCAGGAACAGGCATGTCTCCTGATGGACAACCAGGAACAGACATGTCTCCTGATGGACAACCAGGAGCAGGTGTGTCTCCTGATGGACAACCAGGAACAGGCGTGTCTCCTGATGGACAACCAGGAACAGGCGTGTCTCCTGATGGACAACCAGGAACAGGCGTGTCTCCTGATGGACAACCAGGAACAGACGTGTCTCCTGATGGACAACCAGGAACAGGCGTGTCTCCTTATGGACAACCAGGAACAGACGTGTCTCCTGATGGACAATCAGGAACAGGCGTGTCTCCTGATGGACAACCAGGAACAGACGTGTCTCCTGATGGACAACCAGGAACAGACGTGTCTCCTGATGGACAACCAGGAACAGACGTGTCTCCTGATGGACAACCAGGAACAGACGTGTCTCCTGATGGACAACCAGAAACAGACGTGTCTCCTGATGGACAACCAGGAACAGGCGTGTCTCCTGATGGACAACCAGGAACAGGTGTGTCTCCTGATGGACAACCAGGAACAGGCATGTCTCCTGATGGACAACCAGGAACAGACGTGTCTCCTGATGGACAACCAGGAACAGGCGTGTCTCCTGATGGACAACCAGGAACAGACGTGTCTCCTGATGGACAACCAGGAACAGGCGTGTCTCCTGATGCACAACGAGGAGCAGGTGTGTCTCCTGATGGACAACCAGGAACAGACGTGTCTCCTGATGGACAACCAGGAGCAGGCGTGTCTCCTGGTGGACAACCAGGAATAGGTGTGTCTCCTGATGGACAACCAGGAACAGGTGTGTCTCCTGATGGACAACCAGGAACAGGTGAGTCTCCTGATGGACAACCAGAAACAGACATGTCTCCTGATGGACAACCAGGAGCAGGCGTGTCTCCTGATGGACAACCAGGAACCGACTTTAGTAAGTAAGAATAGTTGTAGTTATATTGTAAAACTTACAAACGTTGCTTGGAGCGATGAATGACGAATCCAAACGTGTAAAAACGCCCAAGGACGACTAAAAGACAAAATGGCACTTCTACTTCCGGTTCAGAGCTTTAAACAGCAGGTATTCACATTCACCCAACAGAATAAGTCAACTTGTCCAAAAGATGGCGCTGTAGCACTAACAATAACACACCTTTTTTGGTGTGTTTTGTAAAAACTATCTGCGAGGAAAAGCCGCACAGTTTTGAAAGCCGCAGGGTTCAAAGCGTAGGAAAAAAGTAGCGTCTTATAGTCTGAAATTTACAGTAATTCGCTTTCCTTGTTTTCCTGTTTGCTTTATTGTGTCGACCCAACTATTTGTGTAGTAGTCGTCCATAGGTGCGTGCTATGTCCATCTTTCGCTGCACTGGTCACACTGGGGTGTTTAGAGGAACCCTGCCAAGACCAATGCAGAGAGAGATGAATTGCAGGTAAGGGTTGTTTTGGTTAGGGCCAACAAACACATTCCAAAGGTTTGTCCGCTCTAACCCTTCATTCTGGCTCTCAAATGGATCATCATTTTTGCCTTGCAGAAGAGAAAGCTTCTCCGAGATGTTATCCAATTTGCGGTTCAATTCTGAGAGCGATAGCATCCACAGCAGCTCCCCTTTCCCACTCTTGTCCAGACTCCAAACGCCACTTTCATAGTGATCACACAACTAGTTGACTTTTTTACATCTACATGTTATCTTCAGCTAAGCTAACCATAGCAAGTCGCTCCAAAAGTAAACGTAGCATTAGCGCTAGCAACATGTCTTTTGGCAGCAGTGTGTGTGTGTGTGTGTGTGTGTGTGTGTGTGTATTCCAATTCAAGGTGACCGTGTTGGCTGACACCTCGGGTGGGGGAAAGGGGGGGGGGGTTCTGAATAGGCTCCTCCCACCAGTAGCCGCCAGGATGATAAAAGCCCGAGCAGCCCCTCCCCCGACAGCACGACACATGGCTAAAAAGATGTGGGAAGCAAAAGTGAAAGGTGGGCGGCGACAAGTCATTCTGACCCTAGAGGTCAAAGGTGAAAGGTTAAAATGGGGGACAGGACGAGGGCTTTAATGACCTTCATGATGCAGCCTTTCACAAACTGAAAGTGTTGTAATGATTGTTATTGTTATTTGTATTGTTGTCATTGTGTTGACAGACTTTTGAACTAAAATAATGATATTTGGTAATAGGAATAGGGAACATGTTTTAATAAATATATAAAATAAATAAATAAATAAAAATAAAAAAGGAAAAAAAATAAAAAATAATAATTAAATAAAATGAATAACTAATAAACAAATTAATTAATACAATAAAATAAAATAAAATAAATAAATACATTAATTAAATGAATACATTTAAAATACATGAATAAATTAGTTGATGAATAAAATGAATGGATAAATAAATTAAATAAAATGAATAAATTAATAATAATAAAAAAGACAAAGAAATGAAATAAATTAATGAATAAATTAAATTAATACATTAAAAATAAATAAATTAATAATTTAATTAATAAATAGAATAAATAAATCAATAAATACATAAAATGACAAAAAAAAAACAAATTAATTAATTAATTAAATTAATAAATTAAAAATAAATTAGTTAATAAATTAAATGAACAAATAAATAAATGTATTAATTAAATCCATCCATCCATCCATTTTCTACCACTTATTCCCTTCGGGGTCGCGGGGGGCGCTGGAGCCTATCTCAGCTACAATCGGGCGGAAGGCGGGGTACACCCTGGACAAGTCGCCACCTCATCGCAGGGCCAACACAGATAGACAGACAACATTCACACTCACATTCACACACTAGGGACCATTTAGTGTTGCCAATCAACCTATACCCAGGTGCATGTCTTTATTAATTAAATAAAATGAATACATTAATAAAGAAATAAAAATAATTAAAAAAACACAATAAATTAATGAATAAATAAAATGAATAAATTAAAAATAAATACATACATTTATATATATAAATAAATAAATAGATAAAACCTCTGCCTTGTTTTTAATGAATATTTAGGCCTATTATGCTCCTGCATGTTAATGTTGGTCATTATGGAGGCTATGGTGTTTTCTGAGGTGGTATGTGGTACAAAAAAAAAAAAAAGTTTAAAAACCACTGCTCTTAAGTAATTATCAATTATAGAGTAATCATTTTTGGCTATTCTACCCAATATATACAAACCGTGGAAAATGCGACACACAAATAGAAATAGAGTAGACATTGAAAGGGTGAAAGAAATCACATTTTTGGGTGTAAAAATAGATGATCAAATGAACCTGTCATGTCTGTGTTGATCATGTTTTTGTTTGGCCATGTGCTGTCTGGTTTTTGACTCTTTTTAGTTCCTGCTTTTCACTCCCTTGTCTTGTTTCCATGGTTACCCATTAGTTTCACCTGTTCCACGTTTGGACTCATTGTGCACTCTTGTTTTGTCACCATAGCAACCATTAGTTTTCACTTGTCACGTCACGCACCTGTTTCACTTTTTGAGTCACGCACCTGTTTTCGCTAATCATGTCTGTAGTATTTAAGTTCATTGTTTTCAGTTTGTCTTTCTGGCAACATCATACCCCTGTCACACTCTGTTTACCTTTGCGCACTTCATGCCATGTCCAAGGAAGTTTTTTCGATTCATGCCACAGTTAGCGACTTTTGTTCATGTCCTTAGTTTTTTGCCAACGTGCAAGTATTTGTTTCATTTGTCAAGTTTGTACTTCCGCCTTGTGCGCGCCTTTAGTTTGTTCCTTTTGTTATAGTAAAATTAAATATATATTCAACTGCAAGTCATATCTGGTCCAAATCTTTTGCACCTTGGGAGAACAAACCACGCCACAGTCCCAGTCATGACATAACCTCATGTACAAAATATACAACATAAAGTGACAGGAAATATGTCAATAATATAAATATAATTGGATTAAAAAACAAACGTCATATTCTCTCGCTAGTGTTAGCATATCTGAATTATGATGAAATAACTACACTTCATTCACTAACTGGTACACAAATATCAGTGATAATAAAACATTGTGTTGGATATGGAGAACAAACAAACGTTATTTATTGAATGAAAAATATTTAAATGTAATGATTTGATGTAAACTATAACCTGCTAGCCAAAAATGTACAACAATTCTTCTCCACAAAAGAGAAATATAACCTTAGTATGCACGTACAACACTTAAAACCTTTAGCACTATATCAACATGTGCAATAGGGTTGTCCCCATACCAAAATGTATTTTGATACTTTTCAATATTTTCTAAATAAAGGGGAGCACAAAAAATGTCATTATTGTCTTTATTGTAACAAAAAATGTTAGAGTACATGAAACATATGTTTATTATTGTCATTTAGTCCTTCAATAAAATAGTGAACTTGTCTTTTAGTAGTAAGTAAACAAACAAAGACTCCTAATTAGTCTATGCAGTAACATGTTGTGTCATTTATACACCTATTATTTTGTACACATTATGAGGGACAAACTGTAAAAATGGATTATTCATCTACTTGTTCATTTACTGTTAAAATCTGATTATTTTCTGTTTTAAGATGTTATATCTACACTTCTGTTAAAATGTAATAATCACTTATTCTTCTCATCTTTGATAATTGACATTAGTTTTGGATGATACCACACATTTAGGTATGGATCCGATGATACCAAGTAGTTACAGGATCATACATTGGTCATATTCAAAGTCCTCATGTGTCCAGGGACTTATTTACTGACTTTATAAACATAATATGAATTAAAAAAAAAAGGGAAAACATTTTTGTGACGATAAAAAATATCGATGTAATCATAGAAGTATCGACTAGAAACCCGCTCCTGTGTTATAACTTCACCTTTATCTTGACTCTCTACACCAAAATGCGTCCATTTTCCCTTTTCTGTCTACTGTCATGTCTGTATTATCATGTTTTGTTTTAAGTCATGTTTTGTTTAGTTTCTGTCTTTTCACTCCCTTGTCTGGTCACCATAGCAACCATTAGTTTTCACCTGTCACGTCACGCACCTGTTTCACGTTTTGAGTCACGCACCTGCTTTCACTAATCATGTCCATAGTATTTAAGTTCATTCGTTTTCTGTTGTTCGTCCTGACGACCTCACCACATTTAGGCTCTGTCCATTTTTTCATGTCCATCGTTCACGCTGCTCCTCTTTTGTCCATGCCAAGTAAGTTTTCTTTATTCAAGCCATAGTTTGCAAGTTTTGTTTAATTGTTCATAGTTTATTCTCTGCCACTGTGCGCGCTTTTTGTTTGATCCTTTTTTTTTTTGTATTTATAGTTAATAAATAAATCATGTACCTTCATTCCCGTCTCGCCCGTGCCAACTTTCCGTTGCATCCCGGAAAAGCACACACCCAGGACCAAGTCATGACATCTACACACTGTGTCTGCTTGTAAGTACTCTGTGTGTGTGCGCTGCCGAACATGCTCCTCTGCTCGTAAAAGCAGCAATGTCACCACGTGATGACAACGCGCCGTCATGCCTGTAAAAATAAAACATTGGGAAGCGGTACTTTTCAAACAGAGTATAGTACCGTTTTTGATTCATTAGTACCGTGATACTATACTAGTACCGCTATACTGTACAACCCTAGTGTGGAATTATGGGATGGATTAATAAACAATGTCCTAATATGATCCACTTGAAGAAAATGTTCAAAGTGTTATGATTAAATGAAGTAAATTGTAAACTCGTCTTCTTCCTACTCCTTTTCGACCATATTGTGAGTGTATGCATGTTGGAAATAAACATAAACAGGAAGCATAAAGCATGATTATGAGCATTATTACCTGCTTTATGTCTCAATGCTGGCCTGGGATCTTCTACTGGAACTGAAAGAGAAAGTCAGGTCTTCAGGTCTTCAGGACTTCAGGTCTTCAGGACTTCAGGACTTCAGGTCCTGGATGTGAAGAAGCAGAAGAAGAAATGACCAAAAATAATAATAAATATTATTTAGTAAAAGTCTTATTATGTTAATGATCTACATTGTTGCTTCTGTGAAGGTTATCCTGCTTCTCCTTCACACACACACACACACACACACACACACACACACACACACACACACACACACACACACACACACACACACACTCACACACACACACACACACACTCACACACACACCTGAGCGAGTGTGAAGGTGTCAGCATTCTAGGTCCCCCTCTAAGGGGTCAGGGGTGGTGGTGCCAGGGAACAGATGGTGGGGGCCCAGCGGGGGGTCCGGCGTGGCACAGAGGGCGGGGGTGGGGGGGGAAAGAAGAGCAAGAACATGGTCTTGGTGGGTGGGAACAAGTCAGGGTTTTGTCTGCACTTGACTGGAACAACCAGCACCAGTCCAACATGGTGAATGATACTAATAACAGAGAATATATATTTTTGATTTAAATGTACTTATTGATGTTTTTCAACTGAGAAATGATAGAAGGACTGACACATGTAGCTTAAAAGTACAGAAATAAAAGATATATTTCCACAATAACAAATTAAATTGTGGTGCAATGGAAAAGGCACGTGGCATTCACTCCAGCAGCACTGAGAGGTAAAGTCACGATATTCAACTCCAACAAAGACTGTGACTCCAAAAAAACGCTCCACATAAAAAAAAAAGTCACTTGTTAAAAAAAAAATGTACCAGCTTGATGCTAATAATATGCAAGTGACAAAGTGTGTGTAATAGTCCAAGGAGTGTGTTGACACACAGCAGGTCTCTGAGGAACATCAACTATTGATTAGTGACTGGGACACCACACTCTCCTGTGACACGCCCACTGACACATTAGTCAGATTATTACACCTGCTGACCTTTTCTTTGTCGCTCACCCTAACTGGGACAATTCACAATTCATTCACGAAACCCAACACAACACTCCAATACGTGCACCATGACAGCAACCACCCACCCACCACCACGAAAAGAATACCTACCGGAATTAATAAAAGGCTATCGATGCTGTCATCTAGCAAAGCTGAATTTGACCAAGCAACCCCCCCGTACCAAAAAGCCCTTGATGAAAGCGGATACAATTTCACCCTCACCTATGAACCCACGCCAGGAAACCAGCCAAAAAAGAACAGAAAACGAAACGACATCATCTGGTACAACCCCCCATACAGCAAAAACGTCTCAACTAACATTGGACACAAATTCCTCACTCTGATTGACAAACACTTTCCCAAAGACAACACCCTAAGAAAAGTATTCAACAAGAACAACATTAAATTGAGCTACAGCTGTATGAACAATATACGACAAATTATCTCAAACCACAACAAAAAAATTGCAAATGAGCCGTCGGCCCCCGGACAGAGCGACTCCAAAACCAACAAAGGCTGCAACTGTCGAAAGAAACCTGATTGCCCTCTCAACGGGGGGTGCTTACAAACATCAGTTGTCTACCAATCTAAGGTAACACGCAAGGACATTAACACATCCGACACATATGTAGGATTAACCGAGGGAGAGTTCAAAACCAGATGGAACAATCACAAGGCTTCTTTCAGGAACCAAAACCTGCGGAATACCACAGAACTCAGCAAACACATTTGGGACCTCAAAGACAATAATGTTGAATATTCAATAACATGGCAAATTCTTGCATCCAGCACACCTTACAATAGTGGTAATAAAAGATGCAACCTATGCTCGAAAGAGAAACTGTTTATTATTTACCGTCCAGACCTGTCATCCCTCAACAAGCGCAGCGAAATTGTAACAGCATGCCGCCACAGACGGAAACACCTCCTAGGTAACACATGAGCCAATCACCACGCCCCTACGCCAGCCTGTACCCACACACTCTGTGCCCTATATAAACCATGGTATGTGAATGCTCCCATTAAAATCTCCTGATGATTGAGGGAACCCCCCCCTCATGAAACAGGCCTGTAGAGATGAAGTAGTCTTGTGATTTTTTTCCCCACACATACCTATATATATATATATATATATATATATATATATATATATATATACTTTATTACATATTTAATATGTCATTTCATACTTTGTTCAATCTTTACTTGCCCAACTGAGTTTTAGAAAATGACTTTCAAAAAGTAATTGTATTTACTATTTATTATATATATATATATATATATATATATATATATATATATATATATATATATATATATATATATATACATATATATATATATATATATGAATATGTATATTATAATATTAAAGTATGACTTTATTACATATTTATTATGTAATTTCATACTTTGTTCAATCTTTATTTGCCCAGCTGAGTTTTAGAAAATGACTTTCAAAAAGTCATTTTATTTACTGTTTATTATATATTTGTACTTGTTATGTTCCCAACTGATTTCATTCCATTTCCTGTGGCCTCCATTTTCTCTCCTGTGCCTGCTTGTCATTCAGGAGGCTCCTAAGGCTCAACATATTCATACTTGTATGTACTTGTATGTACTTATACATACTTGTATGTACTTGCATGTACTTGTATGTACTTTTCCATATTCTATTTTTTTATTCCCGATCCACTGCCTCGATCATTGGTTGTTCCTAATAAAAGGACCTTACACCTGCACGTTGCCTGCCGTCCCTGCATTTGGGGTCCGGTCAACACGTAACAGGTTCTAGCATATATGTTTAACTTTGGACATTTAATTTCTTTTTTACAGTGGAGCCAAGACAAAGACTCAGCAGTTGTGTTTGTTTCTACTAGACTGAAGATTTACTTCACCTTTTTAGTCGCTTTCACCTAAAAAAGTCCCACAAGTGCAAGACCACCACACCAACATGAAGTACAAGACCACCACACCAACATGAAGTGCAAGACCACCACACCAACATGAAGTGCAAGACCACCACACCAACATGAAGTACAAGACCACCACACCAACATGAAGTGCAAGACCACCACACCAACATGAAGTGCAAGACCACCACACCAACATGAAGTGCAAGACCACCACAACAACATGAAGTACAAGACCACCACACCAACATGAAGTGCAAGACCACCACACCAACATGAAGTGCAAGACCACCACACCAACATGAAGTGCAAGACCACCACACCAACATGAAGTACAAGACCACCACACCAACATGAAGTACAAGACCACCACACCAACATGAAGTGCAAGACCACCACACCAACATGAAGTGCAAGACCACCACACCAACATGAAGTGCAAGACCACCACACCTACCTGAGCTGGTGATTAGTACTTGCAGAAGTGGGATGACCTGAAGTGGACGTGACAGTGGGGTGTGATAGTGGGGTGTGGTAGTGGGGTGTGATGGATGGGTGTGCCTGCAAGGACCCCCCCCCCCCTGCATGCCCTCTGCACATCTGTGTCCTCCTGCTCTCCATCTAAGTTGAGAATATTATCACTTTTTAAAGAAGAAAAAAACATTTTTTAGGGTAAAACCAGTTTTATTAAGTCTGATTTTGATTTGTCTTATTTTGTGTTATTGAGTTGAAGATATTCACCTTCTGTTGATGCTGAACAATGCTAACAACACAGCGGCAACGTCATGGCACTATCGTCATGGCAACAAGCAAGATGATCAACCTTTTGATGAACTTCATCCTCCGCCCCTGCCTCGTCAATAGCACATCTCCATCTTAGCAGGACTTTGACATGACAGGTGTCAATCATCGAGAAGTAGCACTTCATGCTAGCAGCTCTTTTAGCGCCGTTAGCGATGCTAAGTGGAGATGAAAACAATCTGTCAAGCTTTTGGAACACAAAGCATCAACTTTAGCTTTTTTAAAAACAGAAATTATACACTTTGAATGTTTGATTGTACACACTCTTAAAGTGTACAAGTAAAGCTTCAACATGTGTCTAACATAAAGAAACCGCCAACATAAAGAAACTGATAACATATAAAAATGATTTTGACTGGAAGCCAAAGAAGAAAGAATGTGTGTATGTGCCAGTAGAGAAGTCAATCAATCAATCAATCAATGTTTATTTATATAGCCCTAAATCACAAGTGTCTCAAAGGGCTGCACAAGCCACAACGACATCCTCGGTACAAAGCCCACATAAGGGCAAGGAAAACTCACCCCAGTGGGACGTCGATGTGAATGACTATGAGAAACCTTGGAGAGGACCGCATATGTGGGTAACCCCCCCCCCTCTAGAGGAGACCGAAAGCAATGGATGTCGAGTGTGTCTGACATAATATTGTGAGAGTCCAGTCCATAGTGGATCTAACATAATATTGTGAGAGTCCAGTCCATAGTGGATCTAACATAATAGTGTGAGAGTCCAGTCCATAGTGGATCTAACATAATAGTGAGAGTCCAGTCCATAGTGGATCTAACATAATAGTGAGAGTCCAGTCCTTAGTGGATCTAACATAATAGTGAGAGTCCAGTCCATAGTGGATCCAACATCATAGTAAGAGTCCAGTCCATAGTGGATCTAACATAATATTGTGAGAGTCCAGTCCATAGTGGATCTAACATAATATTGTGAGAGTCCAGTCCATAGTGGATCTAACATAATAGTGTGAGAGTCCAGTCCATAGTGGATCTAACATAATATTGTGAGAGTCCAGTCCATAGTGGATCTAACATAATAGTGTGAGAGTCCAGTCCATAGTGGATCTAACATAATAGTGAGAGTCCAGTCCATAGTGGATCTAACATAATAGTGAGAGTCCAGTCCTTAGTGGATCTAACATAATAGTGAGAGTCCAGTCCATAGTGGATCCAACATAATAGTAAGAGTCCAGTCCATAGTGGATCCAACATAATAGTAAGAGTCCAGTCCATAGTGGATCTAACATAATAGTAAGAGTCCAGTCCATAGTGGATCTAACATAATAGTGATAGTCCAGTCCATAGTGGATCCAACATAATAGTGTGAGAGTCCAGTCCATAGTGGATCCAACATAATAGTAAGAGTCCAGTCCATAGTGGATCTAACATAATAGTGTGAGAGTCCAGTCCATAGTGGATCCAACATAATAGTAAGAGTCCAGTCCATAGTGGATCTAACATAATAGTAAGAGTCCAGTCCATAGTGGATCCAACATAATAGTAAGAGTCCAGTCCATAGTGGATCCAACATAATAGTAAGAGTCGAGTCCATAGTGGATCTAACATAATAGTGAGAGTCCAGTCCATAGTGGATCTAACATAATAGTGAGAGTCCAGTCCATAGTGGATCTAACATAATAGTGTGAGAGTCCAGTCCATAGTGGATCTAACATAATAGTGTGAGAGTCCAGTCCATAGTGGATCTAACATAATAGTAAGAGTCCAGTCCATAGTGGATCTAACATAATAGTGAGAGTCCAGTCCATAGTGGATCTAACATAATAGTGAGAGTCCAGTCCATAGTGGATCCAACATAATAGTAAGAGTCCAGTCCATAGTGGATCTAACATAATAGTGAGAGTCCAGTCCATAGTGGATCTAACATAATAGTGTGAGAGTCCAGTCCATAGTGGATCTAACATAATAGTGTGAGAGTCCAGTCCATAGTGGATCTAACATAATAGTAAGAGTCCAGTCCATAGTGGATCCAACATAATAGTAAGAGTCCAGTCCATAGTGGATCCAACATAATAGTAAGAGTCCAGTCCATAGTGGATCCAACATAATAGTAAGAGTCCAGTCCATAGTGGATCCAACATAATAGTGAGAGTCCAGTCCATAGTGGATCCAACATAATAGTAAGAGTCCAGTCCATAGTGGATCCAACATAATAGTAAGAGTCCAGTCCATAGTGGATCCAACATAATAGTGAGAGTCCAGTCCATAGTGGATCCAACATAATAGTAAGAGTCCAGTCCATAGTGGATCCAACATAATAGTAAGAGTCCAGTCCATAGTGGATCCAACATAATAGTAAGAGTCCAGTCCATAGTGGGGCCAGCAGGACACCATCCCGAGCGGAGACGGGTCAGCAGCGTAGAGATGTTCCCAGCCGATGCACAGGCGAGCGGTCCACCCCGGGTCCCGACTCTGGACAGCCAGCACTTCATCCATGGCCACCGGACCTGTGCCCCCCCCTCCACCCCCTCCACAAGGAAAAGGGGAGCAGAGGAGAAAAGAAAAGAAACGGCAGATCAACTGGTCTAAAAGGGGGTCTATTTAAAGACTAGAGTATACAAATGAGTTTTAAGATGGGACTTAAATGCTTCTACTGAGGTAGCATCTCTAATTGTTACTGCTGGAACATTCCATAGTACTGGAGCCCCAATAGAAAACGCTCTATAGCCCGCAGACTTTTTTTGGGCTCTGGGAATCACTAATAAGCCGGAGTTCTTTGAACGCAGATTTCTTGCCGGGACATATGGTACAATGCAATCGACAAGATAGGACGGAGCTAGACCGTGTAGTATTTTATACGTAAGTAGTAAAACCTTAAAGTCACTTCTTAAGTGCACAGGAAGCCAGTGCAGGTGAGCCAGTATAGGTATATATATATATATATATATGTATATAAAGGTATATACAGTATAGGCGTAATATGATCAAACTTTCTTGTTCTTGTCAAAAGTCTAGCAGCCGCATTTTGTACCAACTGTAATCTTTTAATGCTAGACATAGGGAGACCCCAAAATAATACGTTACAGTAGTCGAGACGAGACGTAACGAACGCATGAATAATGATCTCAGCGTCGCTAGTGGATAAAATAGAACACATTTTAGCGATATTACGGAGATGAAAGAAGGTTGTTTTAGTAACACTCTTAATGTGTGACTCAAAGGAGAGAGTTGTTTTAGTAACACTCTTAATGTGTGACTCAAAGGAGAGAGTTGTTTTAGTAACACTCTTAATGTGTGACTCAAAGGAGAGAGTTGTTTTAGTAACACTCTTAATGTGTGACTCAAAGGAGAGAGTTGTTTTAGTAACACTCTTAATGTGTGACTCAAAGGAGAGAGTTGTTTTAGTAACACTCTTAATGTGCGACTCAAAGGAGAGAGTTGTTTTAGTAACACTCTTAATGTGTGACTCAAAGGAGAGAGTTGTTTTAGTAACACTCTTAATGTGTGACTCAAAGGAGAGAGTTGTTTTAGTAACACTCTTAATGTGTGACTCAAAGGAGAGAGTTGTTTTAGTAACACTCTTAATGTGTGACTCAAAGGAGAGAGTTGTTTTAGTAACACTCTTAATGTGTGACTCAAAGGAGAGAGTTGTTTTAGTAACACTCTTAATGTGTGACTCAAAGGAGAGAGTTGTTTTAGTAACACTCTTAATGTGTGACTCAAAAGAGAGAGTTGTTTTAGTAACACTCTTAATGTGTGACTCAAAGGAGAGAGTTGTTTTAGTAACACTCTTAATGTGTGACTCAAAGGAGAGAGTTGTTTTAGTAACACTCTTAATGTGTGACTCAAAGGAGAGAGTTGTTTTAGTAACACTCTTAATGTGTGACTCAAAGGAGAGAGTTGTTTTAGTAACACTCTTAATGTGTGACTCAAAGGAGAGAGTTGTTTTAGTAACACTCTTAATGTGTGACTCAAAAGAGAGAGTTGTTTTAGTAACACTCTTAATGTGTGACTCAAAGGAGAGAGTTGTTTTAGTAACACTCTTAATGTGTGACTCAAAGGAGAGAGTTGTTTTAGTAACACTCTTAATGTGTGACTCAAAGGAGAGAGTTGTTTTAGTAACACTCTTAATGTGTGACTCAAAGGAGAGAGTTGTTTTAGTAACACTCTTAATCTGTGACTCAAACGAGAGAGTTGTTTTAGTAACACTCTTAATGTGTGACTCAAAAGAGAGAGTTGTTTTAGTAACACTCTTAATGTGTGACTCAAAGGAGAGAGTTGTTTTAGTAACACTCTTAATGTGTGACTCAAAGGAGAGAGTTGTTTTAGTAACACTCTTAATGTGTGACTCAAAGGAGAGAGTTGTTTTAGTAACACTCTTAATGTGTGACTCAAAGGAGAGAGTTGTTTTAGTAACACTCTTAATGTGTGACTCAAAGGAGAGAGTTGTTTTAGTAACACTCTTAATGTGTGACTCAAAAGAGAGAGTTGTTTTAGTAACACTCTTAATGTGTGACTCAAAGGAGAGAGTTGTTTTAGTAACACTCTTAATGTGTGACTCAAAGGAGAGAGTTGTTTTAGTAACACTCTTAATGTGTGACTCAAAGGAGAGAGTTGTTTTAGTAACACTCTTAATGTGTGACTCAAAGGAGAGAGTTGGGTGGAAGATAATTCTTCAGATTCTTTACTGATTCGCCTTGTGTAATTGTTTGGTTGTCAAATGTTAAGGTGGTATTATTAAATAAATGTCGGTGTTTAGCAGGACCGATAATCAGCATTTCCGTTTTCTTAGTGTTGAGTTGCAAGAAGTTAGCGGACATCCATTGTTTAATTTCATTAAGACACGCCTCCAGCTGACTACAATCCGGCGTGTTGGTCAGCTTTAGGGGCATGTAGAGTTGGCTGTCATCAGCATAACAATGAAAGCTAACACCGTATTTGCGTATGATGTCGCCTAGCGGCAGCATGTAAATACTAAAGAGTGCAGGGCCAAGAACCGAACCCTGAGGAACTCCGCACGTTACCTTAACATAGTCCGAGGTCACATTATTATGGGAGACGCATTGCATCCTGTCAGTAAGATAAGAGTTAAACCACGACAAAGCTAAGTCTGACATACCAATACGTGTTTTGATACACTCTAATAAAATATTATGATCGACGGTATCGAAAGCAGCGCTAAGATCAAGAAGCAGCAACATAGATGACGCATCAGAATCAGAACCAGAAGTGTACTAAGTAAGTTCCTAACATGATGGTTTACTAGTTATGACGTAGAAGATGTTGGTAGTTAAGAGCACTATCTAAACCTGAAGAGTAATAAAATGTATCATTTGTCTCATTTGATATGAAAGAGCTGACACAGCAATTTGCAAATGGACATAGTAGATGTGGGAGATGATGACTTCCTGTCCTGGGACTACAAGTGGACATAGTTGATGTGGGAGATGATGACTTCCTGTCCTGGGACTACAAGTGGACATAGTTGATGTGGGAGATGATGACTTCCTGTCCTGGGACTACAAGTGGGACTAAAGGCTGCAGGAGAGACTAAATGGATGATTTGCAGAGCGGAGGTCAAGTGTCTTTGAGTCGAGGTTCAAATCAAAGAAAGTGCTGGCTGATATTCCTGCTCTGACTGAGCGATGCTGTGAGGCGCAGCAAATGTCTTGTAAGTGCTGAGCTTGTGAGACGCTGCATGATTGACGCTCCTTTTCTGCCACCCCTAATGAGGACCTTGTTCTGGCCCGTGAAGTCAAGACCTCCTTTTCTCTGCCCTGCCAAGTGTGTTGCTAACACGGCAGCAGTCCTGGATCAATCCAGAGATCAAGACAAAGAAAAACTAAGAAAAACTCAAGAATAGCTGGCAAAGATCAGTTTCCTGGCCAGACCAACTTTATTCTTTCTCATTTCTAACACACAACCCAGGTTGAAAAAAAAAAAAAAATGTTGGTGTCAGAAGTGGGATTTTATTTAAATGTAACACACAACCCAGGTTAAAAACAACCTGTTTGTGTTAGAAGTTGGATTTTATTTAAATGTAATACACAACCCAGGTTAAAAACAACATGTTGGTGTCAGAAGTGGGATTTTATTCACATTTAACACACAACCCAGGTTAAAAATATAAAATGTTGGTGTCAGAAGTGGGATTTTATTTAAATGTAACACACAACCCAGGTTAAAAACAACATGTTTGTGTTAGAAGTTGGATTGCATTTAAATGTAATACACAACCCAGGTTAAAAACAACCTGTTGGTGTCAGAAGTGGGATTTTATTCACATTTAACACACAACCCAGGTTAAAAACAAGCTGTTAGAAGTGGGATTGTGTTGAAATGTAATACACACATGCCTCAAATGACTTGGTCCTATGACCCAATTTGGAAGTCAAAACAGTCGCAGCTCAAATCAGCCAAAAGTATTTATTGGATTGAAATGAATTAAAATGGATTTGTTTAGTGCACATTTTTAGCATGTAGCATGCCTTCTGCTAATACATCAAACGGCAACTATACGGAAACTGCTAACATACAACAAGTGCTAACATGTAAAAAACTGTTAACATTTAGAAACTGCTGACATACAAAAACACTACCATATAGAAAGAGCTAACATATAAAAACACTACCATATAGAAACTGCTAACATATAAAAACACTACCATATAGAAACTGCTAACATAAAAACACTACCATATAGAAAGTGCTAACATACAAAAACACTACCATATAGAAACTGCTAACATATAAAAACACTACCATATAGAAAGTGCTAACAAGTAAAAATTGTAAACATATAGAAAGTGCTAACATACAAAAACACTACCATATAGAAACTGCTAACATATAAAAATACTACCATATAGAAACTGCTAACATACAAAAACACTACCATATAGAAACTGCTAACATATAAAAACACTACCATATCAAAAGTGCTAACAAGTAAAAATTGTAAACATATAGAAAGTGCTAACATACAAAAACACTACCATATAGAAAGTGCTAACAAGTAAAAATTGTAAACATATAGAAAGTGCTAACATACAAAAACACTACCATATAGAAAGTGCTAACATATAAAAACACTACCATATAGAAAGTGCTAACAAGTAAAAATTGTAAACATGTAGAAAGTGCTAACATACAAAAACACTACCATATAGAAACTGCTAACATATAAAAACACTACCATATAGAAAGTGCTAACATATAAAAACACTACCATATAGAAAGTGCTAACAAGTAAAAATTGTAAACATATAGAAAGTGCTAACATACAAAAACACTACATATAGAAACTGCTAACATATAAAAACACTACCATATAGAAACTGCTAACATACAAAAACACTACCATATAAAAAGTGCTAACAAGTAAAAATTGTAAACATATAGAAAGTGCTAACATACAAAAACACTACCATATAGAAAGTGCTAACATATAAAAACACTACCATATAGAAACTGCTAACATATAAAAACACTACCATATAGAAAGTGCTAACATATAAAAACACTACCATATAGAAAGTGCTAACAAGTAAAAATTGTAAACATATAGAAAGTGCTAACATACAAAAACACTACATATAGAAACTGCTAACATATAAAAACACTACCATATAGAAACTGCTAACATACAAAAACACTACCATATAAAAAGTGCTAACAAGTAAAAATTGTAAACATATAGAAAGTGCTAACATACAAAAACACTACCATATAGAAAGTGCTAACATATAAAAACACTACCATATAGAAACTGCTAACATATAAAAACACTACCATATAGAAAGTGCTAACATATAAAAACACTACCATATAGAAAGTGCTAACAAGTAAAAATTGTAAACATATAGAAAGTGCTAACATACAAAAACACTACCATATAGAAACTGCTAACATATAAAAACACTACCATATAGAAACTGCTAACATACAAAAACACTACCATATAAAAAGTGCTAACAAGTAAAAATTGTAAACATATAGAAAGTGCTAACATACAAAAACACTACCATATAGAAAGTGCTAAGATATAAAAACACTACCATATAGAAACTGCTAACATACAAAAACACTACCATATCAAAAGTGCTAACAAGTAAACATTGTAAACATATAGAAAGTGCTAACATACAAAAACACTACCATATAGAAACTGCTAACATATAAAAACACTACCATATAGAAAGTGCTAACATATAAAAACACTACCATATAGAAAGTGCTAACAAGTAAAAATTGTAAACATATAGAAAGTGCTAACATACAAAAACACTACCATATAGAAACTGCTAACATATAAAAACACTACCATATAGAAACTGCTAACATACAAAAACACTACCATATCAAAAGTGCTAACAAGTAAAAATTGTAAACATATAGAAAGTGCTAACATACAAAAGCACTACCATATAGAAACTGCTAACATATAAAAACACTACCATATAGAAAGTGCTAACATACAAAAACACTACCATATAGAAAGTGCTAACAAGTAAAAATTGTAAACATATAGAAAGTGCTAACATACAAAAACACTACCATATAGAAACTGCTAACATATAAAAACACTACCATATAGAAACTGCTAACGTACAAAAACACTACCATATAGAAAGTGCTAACATACAAAAACACTACCATATAGAAACTGCTAACATGTAAAAACACTACCATATAGAAAGTGCTAACATATAAAAACACTACCATATAGAAAGTGCTAACAAGTAAAAATTGTAAACATATAGAAAGTGCTAACATACAAAAACACTACCATATAGAAAGTGCTAACAAGTAAAAATTGTAAACATATAGAAAGTGCTAACATACAAAAACACAACCATATAGAAACTGCTAACATATAAAAACACTACCATATAGAAACTGCTAACATACAAAAACACTACCATATAGAAACTGCTAACATGTAAAAACACTACCATATAGAAAGTGCTAACATAAAAAAACACTACCATATAGAAACTGCTGACATACAAAAACACTACCATATAGAAACTGCTAACATATAAAAACACTACCATATAGAAAGTACTAACATACAAAAACACTACCATATAGAAACTGCTGACATATAAAAACACTACTATATAGAAACTGCTAACATATAAAAACACTACCATATAGAAAGTGCTAACATACAAAAACACTACTATATAGAAACTGCTAACATATAAAAACACTACCATATAGAAAGTGCTAACATACAAAAACACTACCATATAGAAACTGCTGACATATAAAAACACTACTATATAGAAACTGCTAATATATAAAAACACTACCATATAGAAAGTGCTAACATACAAAAACACTACCATATAGAAACTGCTAACATGTAAAAACACTACCATATAGAAAGTGCTAACATATAAAAACACTACCATATAGAAAGTGCTAACAAGTAAAAATTGTAAACATATAGAAAGTGCTAACATACAAAAACACTACCACATAGAAACTGCTAACATATAAAAACACTACCATATAGAAACTGCTAACATACAAAAACACTACCATATCAAAAGTGCTAACAAGTAAAAATTGTAAACATATAGAAAGTGCTAACATACAAAAACACTACCATATAGAAACTGCTAACATGTAAAAACACTACCATATAGAAACTGCTAACATACAAAAACACTACCATATCAAAAGTGCTAACAAGTAAACATTGTAAACATATAGAAAGTGCTAACATACAAAAACACTACCATATAGAAACTGCTAACATACAAAAACACTACCATATAGAAAGTGCTAACATATAAAAACACTACCATATAGAAAGTGCTAACAAGTAAAAATTGTAAACATATAGAAAGTGCTAACATACAAAAACACTACCATATAGAAACTGCTAAGATATAAAAACACTACCATATAGAAACTGCTAACATACAAAAACACTACCATATCAAAAGTGCTAACAAGTAAAAATTGTAAACATATAGAAAGTGCTAACATACAAAAACACTACCATATAGAAAGTGCTAATTAGTAAAAATTGTAAACATATAGAAAGTGCTAACATACAAAAACACTACCATAAAGAAAGTGTTAACATATAAAAACACTACCATATAGAAACTGCTAACATACAAAAACACTACCATATAGAAAGTGCTAACAAGTAAAAATTGTAAACATATAGAAAGTGCTAACATACAAAAACACTACCATATAGAAACTGCTAACATATAAAAACACTACCATATAGAAACTGCTAACATACAAAAACACTACCATATCAAAAGTGCTAACAAGTGAAAATTGTAAACTTATAGAAAGTGCTAACATACAAAAACACTACCATATAGAAACTGCTAACATATAAAAACACTACCATATAGAAAGTGCTAACATATAAAAACACTACCATATAGAAAGTGCTAACAAGTAAAAATTGTAAACATATAGAAAGTGCTAACATACAAAAACACTACCATATAGAAACTGCTAACATATAAAAACACTACCATATAGAAACTGCTAACATACAAAAACACTACCATATCAAAAGTGCTAACAAGTAAAAATTGTAAACATATAGAAAGTGCTAACATACAAAAACACTACCATATAGAAACTGCTAACATATAAAAACACTACCATATAGAAACTGCTAACATACAAAAACACTACCATATCAAAAGTGCTAACAAGTGAAAATTGTAAACTTATAGAAAGTGCTAACATACAAAAACACTACCATATAGAAACTGCTAAGATATAAAAACACTACCATATAGAAAGTGCTAACATATAAAAACACTACCATATAGAAAGTGCTAACAAGTAAAAATTGTAAACATATAGAAAGTGCTAACATACAAAAACACTACCATATAGAAACTGCTAACATATAAAAACACTACCATATAGAAACTGCTAACATACAAAAACACTACCATATCAAAAGTGCTAACAAGTAAAAATTGTAAACATATAGAAAGTGCTAACATACAAAAACACTACCATATAGAAACTGCTAACATATAAAAACACTACCATATAGAAACTGCTAACATACAAAAACACTACCATATCAAAAGTGCTAACAAGTGAAAATTGTAAACTTATAGAAAGTGCTAACATACAAAAACACTACCATATAGAAACTGCTAAGATATAAAAACACTACCATATAGAAACTGCTAACATATAAAAACACTACCATATA
>NC_084577.2:31600086-31615086 GCF_033978685.3 Nerophis lumbriciformis | reverse complement strand
CAGCAACATGCTGCTTCTTAATTAAAAGCAAAGGATTAAAATGATTAATTATGGTATTAAATATTCTCATGGACTACAAGCTGAAGGAAATTGAGGGCTTTGAATGTGGGCTTAAAGGAAGAAGTCATTAACAATCTGCCTAAGCCAGCCTTGACTTTGTTTGGGATCACAACTTCATGAATATTCATGAGGCGCCTGGCAAGTCATCATCATCATAACAACAGTCCACTTTTTCATGCACAACAATCATCATCATAACAACAGTCCACTTTAGTCTTTGGACAACATGCAGGATATTTATGTTTGTCAACATTATAACCTCTATTATTGTTACATCCACACCAGTCTGTTTACATATTTCATATATATACATATATATATATATATATATATATGTCTTAAAAAGGTTATCCAAAAAATAGTGCTCGATACCGTAGTAGAGCGCAATATATGTATGTGTGGGAAAAAAAATCACAAGACTATTTCATCTCTACAAGCCTGTTTCATGAGGGGGGTTCCCTCAATCATCAGGAGATTTTAATGGGAGCATTCACATACCATGATTTATATAGGGCACAGAGTGGGTGGGTACAGGCTGGCGTAGGGGCGTGGTGATTGGCTCATGTGTTACCTAGGAGGTGTTTCCGTCTGTGGCGGCATGCTGTTACAATTTCGCTGCGCTTGTTGAGGGATGACAGGTCTGGACGGTAAATAATAAACAGTTTCTCTTTCAAGCATAGGTTGCATCTTTTATTACCACTATTGTAAGGTGTGCTGGATGCAAGAATTTGCCATGTTATTGAATATTCAACATTATTGTCTTTGAGGTCCCAAATGTGTTTGCTGAGTTCTGTGGTATTCCGCAGGTTTTGGTTCCTGAAAGAAGCCTTGTGATTGTTCCATCTGGTTTTGAATTCTCCCTCGGTTAATCCTACATATTTGTCGGATGTGTTAATGTCCTTGCGTATTACCTTAGATTGGTAGACAACTGATGTTTGTAAGCACCCCCCGTTGAGAGGGCAATCAGGTTTCTTTCGACAGTTACAGCCTTTGTTGGTTTTGGAGTAGCTCTGTCCGGGGGCCGACGGCTCATTTGCAATTGTTTTGTTGTGGTTTGAGATGATTTGTCGTATATTGTTCATACAGCTGTAGCTCAATTTAATGTTGTTCTTGTTGAATACTTTTCTTAGGGTGTTGTCTTTGGGAAAGTGTTTGTCAATCAGATTGAGGAATTTGTGTCCAATGTTAGTTGAGACGTTTTTGCCGTATGGGGGGTTGTACCAGATGATGTCGTTTCGTTTTCTGTTCTTTTTTGGCTGGTTTCCTGGCGTGGGTTCATAGGTGAGGGTGAAATTGTATCCGCTTTCATCAAGGGCTTTTTGGTACGGGGGGTTGCTTGGTCAAATTCAGCTTTGCTAGATGACAGCATCGATAGCCTTTTATTAATTCCGGTAGGTATTCTTTTCGTGGTGGTGGGTGGGTGGTTGCTGTCATGGTGCACGTATTGGAGTGTTGTGTTGGGTTTCGTGAATGGTTGGTAGCTGTTATTTCTCAGGTTGAAAGTGACGTCAAGGAAGTTGACGGTTTATATATATATATATATATATATATATACATATATATAGGCTCCAGCGCCCCCCGCGACCCTAAAGGGAATAAGCGGTAGAAAATGGATGGATGGATGGATATATATATATATATATATATATATATATATATATATATATATATATATATATATATATAAATATATATATAAATACATACACACTATATTGCCATCCAAATGATGAGAATCAGGTGTCCTAATCACTAATCACAGGTGTATCAAATCAAGCACTTAGGCATGGAGACTGTTTCTACAAACATTTGTGAAAGAATGGGCCGCTCTCAGTGATTTCCAGCATGGAACTGTCATAGGATGCCACCTGTCAACAAATCCAGTTGTGAAATTTCCTCGCTCCTAAATATTCCAAAGTCAACTTTATTATAAGAAAAGTGAAGAGTTTGGGAACAACAGCAACTCAGCCACCAAGTGGTAGGCCACCTAAACTGACAGAGAGGTCAACATAGTGCAAAGACTTTCTGCACAGTCACTTGCTACGCAGCTCCAAACTTCATGTCACCTTCCAATTAGCCCACGTACAGTACGCAGAGAGCGTCATGGAATGGCTTTCCATGGCCGAACAGCTGCATCTAAGCCATACATCACCAAGTCCAATGCAAAGCGTGGGATGCAGTGGTGTAAAGGACATCACCACTGGACTCTAGAGCAGTGGAGACGCCTTTTCTGGACTGATGAATCACACTTTTCCATCTGATGGACCAGTCTGGGTTTGGAGGTTGCCAGGTGAACGCTACATTTCGGACTGCATTGTGCCCAGTGTGACATTTGGTGGAGGAGGAATTTTGATGTGGGGTTGTTTCTTTGTAACATCGCAATCAGGAGTTGGCTTGATCAGACCACGCCCAGGTGGACAAATGATGTCATCTCACCATCTCACCAACCTGTTTAATCACTCAATTTATTATTACAACCCAGGAGCGCTTCTTGCAGTGGCAGCCGTACATGTGATATCTTCTGTGAATGGCAGAGGAGTCCCGGGAACACGTTTCGACAGTAATAGGTGGCAGAATGATAAATGAATGTGTGTCTTCTGTCAGGAACTGCCGGGGACGAACCCCAAGATGCAGAGATGGCAGGCGTAGCGCTGGGAAACATGACTTAAATGTCAAAAACATATAGTGCAACTGGTAAGTGCACATGCAGGGAAAAAAGGAACCAGGAAACAGGCAACAGGCAACAGGCAACAGGAACCAGGAACCAGGAACCAGGAAACAGGAAAAAGGAAGCAGGAAGCAGGAACCAGGCAACAGTAATCAGGCAACAGGAACCAGGCAATAGGCAACGGGCAACAGGCAACAGGAAACAGGAAACAGGAAACAGGCAACAGGAAACGGATAACGGATAACAGATAACAGATAACAAGCAACAGGCAACAGGAAACAGGAAACAGGAAACAGGAAACAGGAAACAGGCAACAGGAAGCAGGAACCAGGCAACAGGAACTAGGCAACAGGCAACAGGCAATGGGCAACAGGAAACAGGAAACAGAAACCAGGAAACAGGAAACAGATAACAGATAACAGATAACAGATAACAGGAACTAGGAACCAGGCAACAGTAATCAAGCAACAGGAACCAGACAATAGGCAACGGGCAACAGGCAACAAGAAACAGGAAACAGGAAACAGGAAACAGGAAACAGGCAACAGGAAACGGATGACGGATAACAGATAACAGATAACAAGCAACAGGCAACAGGAAACAGGAAACAGGAAACAGGAAACAGGAAACAGGCAACAGGAAGCAGGAACCAGGCAACAGGAACCAGGCAACAGGCAACAGGCAATGGGCAACAGGAAACACAAACCAGGAAACAGGAAACAGATAACAGATAACAGATAATAGGCAACAGGAAACAGGAAACAGGCAACATGCAACAGGAAACAGGAAACAAGAACCAGGCAACAGGAACCAGGAACCAGTAAACAGGAAACAGGAAACAGGAAACAGGCAACAGGAAGCAGGAACCAGGCAACAGCAACCAGGCAACAGGCAACAGGCAATGGGCAACAGGAAACAGGAAACACAAACCAGGAAACAGGAAACAGATAACAGATAACAGATAACAGATAACAGGAACTAGGAACCAGGCAACAGTAATCAGGCAACAGGAACCAGGCAATAGGCAACGGGCAACAGGCAACAAGAAACAGGAAACAGGAAACAGGAAACAGGAAACAGGAAACAGGAAACAGGCAACAGGAAACGGATAACGGATAACAGATAACAGATAACAGATAACAAGCAACAGGCAACAGGAAACAGGAAACAGGAAACAGGAAACAGGCAACAGGAAGCAGGAACCAGGCAACAGGAACCAGGCAACAGGCAACAGGCAATGGGCAACAGGAAACACAAACCAGGAAACAGGAAACAGATAACAGATAACAGATAATAGGCAACAGGAAACAGGAAACAGGCAACATGCAACAGGAAACAGGAAACAAGAACCAGGCAACAGGAACCAGGAACCAGTAAACAGGAAACAGGCAACAGGCAACAGGCAATGGGCAACAGGAAACAGGAAACACAAACCAGGAAACAGGAAACAGATAACAGATAACAGATAACAGATAACAGATAACAGGCAACAGGAAACAGGAAACAAGAACCAGGCAACAGGAACCAGGAACCAGGCAACAGGCAACAGGAACCAGGAAACAAGAAACAGGAACCAGTCAACAGGAAACAGGAAACAGGCAACAGGAAGCAGGAACCAGGCAACAGCAACCAGGCCACAGGCAACAGGCAATGGGCAACAGGAAACAGGAAACACAAACCAGGAAACAGGAAACAGGAAACAGATAACAGATAACAGGCAACAGGAAACAGGAAACAAGAACCAGGCAACAGGAACCAGGAACCAGGCAACAGGCAACAGGCAACAGGCAACAGGAACCAGGAAACAAGAAACAGGAACCAGTCAACAGGAAACAGGAAACAGGAACCAGGCAACAGGAACCAGGAACCAGGAACCAGTAACCAGGCAACAGGCAACAGGAACCAAGGACCAGTAACCAGGCAACAGGAAACAGGAAACAGGAAACAGGAAACAGGAAACAGGAACCAGGAACCAGGAACCAGGACGCAGGCAACAGATAACAGATAACATGCAACAGGCAACAGGCAATAGGAACCAAGAACCAGGAACAAATAACCAGGAAACAGGAAACAGGAACCAGGAAACAGGAGACAATCATGGAGCCCTGACTGGAGGGCGAGGCAGGCATAAATAGTAGCATGATTGGCAAGTGCAAGCAGGTGTGCCAGGCTGCCAATCAGGGACAGGTGAGGGAATCTAGCGCTCAGGGAGACATGCAGGAAATGGAACCAAAATAAGAGCGCTGACAGGAACTCAACACAAACCAAGGAAACACAACCAACGTGGATGTGACACAACCTCACATCCTCACAAACATGAATATGAATATCAAGCAATAAATGCATTTTGTGTCCTTGACTCCATCTTTTTTTCACAACGTTGAAATCCAAGTTGTGTGGACAAGATGGAGGATGTGTGTGGACCTCAGCATGGAAGATGTGAGACACGCTTAATACATGAGGCCCCAGGTCTGTTCTCAGTCCGTAGACCTGACAAGTAGACCATCTGGGGAGACTTCTGCTCCAAATGACATTTTCTAAGTAGACCAAGCAGTGGAAGAAACGTGACTTCATCATCAAGAAGGAGGTGTTCATGTGAGAAGTGAGACTTGTTCTGAAGGCAAGAAGAGAGTTTGATCTGCTCTCCCCCGACACCACACCACCACACCACACCACACCACCACACCACACGACACACCACCACACTGGCAGAGACAAAGAGTTGTGGGATTGCAATTAGTATTAGATAGCAAGACTTGAGATTAGTACTAAAGTCTTCTCTGCTCTGATTAGCAGCCCACTGGTGGCTGACGATAAAGACTGCAGAGTGGGGGAGGTGCACCAGATAAAGCATTATACTCTGACACACACACACACACACACACACACACACACACACACACTCACACACACACACACACACACACACACACACACACTTCTAGGTCTGTCCGCAAAGGGAATATTTATTTCTAAAATAGCCTCTCTCCCAGTTGGGACTGGAAGTTATTTTTAATACGAGGACAGAGAATAGAGGAAGATAAAGTCTCTCTCTCTTACACACACACACACACACACACACACACACACACACACACACACACACACACACACACACACACACACACACACACACACACACACACACACACACACGTCTTGCCTACTTTGTGTGGACCCACGTTTGGTTAGTACAGAGGTCGGCAACCCGCGTTTAGCGCCGCCCTAGTGGCTCTCTGGAGCTTTTTCAGAAATGTATGAAAAATGGTAAAAGATGAGGGGAAAACAGTCTATTTTTTGTTTTAATTTGGTTTCTGTAGGAGGACAAACATGACACAAACCTCCCTAATTGTTACAAAGCACACTGTTTATATTAAACATGCTTCACTGATTCGAGTATTTGGCGAGCGCCGTTTTGTCCTACTAATTTTGGCGGTCCTTGAACTCACCGTAGTTTGTTTACATTTATAACTTTCTAGGATGTGTTTTATGCCACTTCTTTTTCTGTCTCATTTTCTCCACCAAACTTTTAAAGGTTGTGCATGAAAGGTGAGTTTTGTTGATGTTATTGACTTGTTGGAGTGCTAATCAGACATATTTGGTCACTGCATGACTGCAAGCTAATCGATGCTAACATGCTATTTAGGCTACCTATATGTACATATTGCATCATAATGCGCCCTGTGATGAGATGGCGACTTGTCCAGGGTGTACACCGCCTTCCGCCCGATTGTAGCTAAGATAGGCTCCAGTACCCCCGCAACCCCGAAGGGAATAAGCGGTAGAAAATGGATGGATGGATGGGCATCATAATGCCTCATTTGTAGCTATATTTGAGCTCATTTAGTTTCCTTTAAGTCCTCTTAATTCAATTTATATCTCATGACACACTATCTGCTCCAGACAGATTTTTTTTTTAAATTTTGGTCCACTATGGCTCATTCAACATTTTGGGTTGCCGACCCCTGGGTTAGTAGGTTGTGAGGGCCCCCCTTTCCACTATAGCTAGAATGATGAAAAAAAAAAATAAAAAAAATATAGCACTAGATGGGAGTAGAGAGTTGCAACCTCACTTCAGAATGCAAAACACACAAAGTAAAACAAATATTTTACTTCTGTAGTTGTGAGGACCAGGCAAAGGTCCTTACAAGTCAAAAGGTTCTCACAGAAAGGGTGGTTTGTCAAGTGTATGTCCACACAAGGATGGTGAGACAAGTTTACACACACACACACACACACACACACACACACACACACACACACACACACACACACACACACACACACACACACACACACACACACACACACACACACACACACACACACACACACACAGAGAGAGAGAGAGTACGTGTAGGACAAGGGTAGAACATTTTTAAAAGGAAGTAGAAAAGACATCCTGATCCATCACATGATGCACTAACTAAGATGTCTTCTTCAATGTTATTGTTATTAAAATGTTCATTCATTTTGTACCTTCATGTCATCACAAACACACTAGTACACACTACATTGATGTAGTGTGTACTATACTCATGTAGTGTGTACTATACTCATGTAGTGTGTACTGCACTCATGTAGTGTGTACTATACTCATGTAGTGTGTACTGCACTCATGTAGTGTGTACTATACTCATGTAGTGTGTACTATACTCATGTAGTGTGTACTGCACTCATGTAGTGTGTACTATACTCATGTAGTGTGTACTGTACTCATGTAGTGTGTACTATACTCATGTAGTGTGTACTGTACTCATGTAGTGTGTACTGTACTCATGTAGTGTGTACTATACTCATGTAGTGTGTACTGTACTCATGTAATGTGTACTGCACTCATGTAGTGTGTACTATACTCATGTAGTGTGTACTGCACTCATGTAGTGTGTACTATACTCATGTAGTGTGTACTGTACTCATGTAGTGTGTAATATACTTATGTAGTGTGTACTATACTCATGTAGTGTGTACTGCACTCATGTAGTGTGTACTATACTCATGTAGTGTGTACTGTACTCATGTAGTGTGTACTATACTCATGTAGTGTGTACTGCACTCATGTAGTGTGTACTATACTCATGTAGTGTGTACTGTACTCATGTAGTGTGTACTGTACTCATGTAGTGTGTAATATACTCATGTAGTGTGTACTATACTTATGTAGTGTGTACTGTACTCATGTAGTGTGTAATATACTCATGTAGTGTGTACTGTACTCATGTAGTGTGTAATATACTCATGTAGTGTGTACTGTACTCATGTAGTGTGTACTATACTCATGTAGTGTGTACTATACTCATGTAGTGTGTACTATACTCATGTAGTGTGTACTGTACTCATGTAGTGTGTACTATACTCATGTAGTGTGTAATATACTCATGTAGTGTGTACTGTACTCATGTAGTGTGTAATATACTCATGTAGTGTGTACTATACTCATGTAGTGTGTACTGCACTCATGTAGTGTGTACTATACTCATGTAGTGGGTACTGCACTCATGTAGTGTGTACTATACTCATGTAGTGTGTACTGTACTCATGTAGTGTGTACTATACTCATGTAGTGTGTACTGTACTCATGTAGTGTGTACTATACTCATGTAGTGTGTACTGTACTCATGTAGTGTGTACTATACTCATGTAGTGTGTACTGTACTCATGTAGTGTGTACTGTACTCATGTAGTGTGTACTATACTCATGTAGTGTGTACTATACTGGCCCTGAACCTTTGGCCCAAGGTGGTTTGAAGTCGGCATACTTATAATACAAATACTTCTAAGACAGCGCAGAGTATTCAAATCCATGATTTTTAGGTTTAAATATACAATTTTAGGTAAAAAGCTAGCATAAAATGTTACCATGCTAATGTTAGCATGTCAATAGGTAGACGTTAGCATACGTTCAAGATGGCGCCTTGTATCAAAATGCACGATTTTAAGGTTTAAATTAGTGCTGTCAAAGTTAACGCGATAATAACGCATTAACTAAAACTGCAATCATTTTTTATGAGCGGTTAACGTGTTTGACCCTCGGTCGATCCGTAGCTTGGGGAAAAGTGTAATGGTGTCCAGTTACCGATGAGCCACAGGCTCGAAAAGTAGCTAGCGGAATGTTTAAGATGTTGAAGATGAGTTGTAGCGCTAAGCTAACACTATCTTGGAGAGGAGTTGTAAGTTATCACACAACTCTTATTATTTAAAGGCCGTTGCTATAGTTATTATCAATTGTGCTGAAGTTGTACTTTTCTATCTGTGCAAAGGGACAACTTGCAATCTTGGATTGCAGTCGTCTCGTATCAGTGTTTGTGTCCAGAACATCGAGTACCGTGACGCAGACAAAGCAGAGAGAGGGCGATATCACGAGTGTCAGCACATTTGCATTTCTGAATAAGATTTTAAGATTTAAAATAGTGCTGTCAAAGTTAACGCGATAATAACGCATTAACTAAAACTGCAATCATTTTTTGTGAGCGGTTAACGTGTTTGACCCTCGGTCGATCCGTAGCTTGGGGAAAAGTGTAATGGTGTCCAGTTACCGATGAGCCACAGGCTCGAAAATAGCTAGCGGAATGTTTAAGATGTTGAAGATGAGTTGTAGCGCTAAGCTAATGCTATCTTGGAGAGGAGTTGCAGCGTGTTAGAATAATTATGTGTAAGTTACCACACAACTCTTATTATTTAAAGGCCGTTGCTATAGTTATTATCAATTGTGCTGAAGTTGTACTTTTCTATCTGTGCAAAGGGACAACTTGCAATCTTGGATTGCAGTCGTCTCGTATCAGAGTTTGTGTCCAGAACATCGAGTACCGTGACGCAGACAAAGCAGAGAGAGGGCGATATCACGAGTATCAGCACGATTGCATTTCTGAATAATCATATATTGTGTCTAACTGGGGCTGCTTCCTTCAGAAGCAGCCTCAGTGATGTAACCAGGGACCTCCCAAATAAATAGAGGAGCACGTGGGCTGTGCCTTAGAGCGTGGTGGGAGATTATAACCGAGTGTGCAGCCCCAAACGTCTCTCCTCATTGAGCCAAATTGAACTCTGTCTCCGCATGATTCCTTGCTTCTTGTCTGTTTAATAGATGTCATCAGTATTTTTAACCTGACAAGCGCTAAACCAACACTATCTTGAAGACAAGTTGTAGCGCTAAGCTAACGCTGGCTCTCAGTCCGAAGGCAAGATGTGTGTGATGTTGACTGAAGGCACGATGTGTGTGATGTTGAAGTTTGAACTGAAGCATCAGACAATCTGAAGCTTAGAGGAAAGTGAAGAAATGACATTTTCAGGTCAGATTTTCAAGCCCACGACTTGGCGCGAATCAGACGATTATGCTTCTTTGATTTATCGGCGGTAACCTCGCAATAAATCTCTAAGTCCACTGGACAGTCTAATCTGAGACGTGTCACCAACACAAGCGCTAGTTAATATGCGATCAAGCAGATTAGTTTGTGAGCAACAAGAGCAGGATCACATTCAGCAGCCTCCTCTTCCTCCATCTTGACTTCTCCTCTCTAAGAATGTTTCTGTGGGATTACAGACCTTCTGATGGTCACGTGCTACATTGACTCCGAGGGACAAGCGGTAGGAAAAAGGACGGCTGGATGGACATTTCTTACATCGTAGTTTTAATGTAACATACTTTGACTTTAGTATTTTTGTGACTAATAAAAGGCTACTTTTACTACGTGACGTTGACTTTCATTTCGATCGTTACATTTATTTATATAGACTGACCATACGTCCTCTTTTCACCGGACATGTCCTCTTTTGCGGAGTTTCTTAAATGCCTCAAATGTCCGGCATTTTGAGTTCGGGTCGCGTGTATTTTCAATGTACGTTCAGGGTTAAGAAGGGGTTAAAAACAAAACAAACAGCAGCATTGGTGAGAGAGGGGCAGAGACAGAGAGAGAGAGAGAGAGTTATGATAAATGTCAGGCTCTGCTTTTTATCCATAGATTTCATTTGTTATCATCTATAGCAGGGGTGTCAAAAGGAGGCCATTTGCGGCCCACAGCTAATGTTTTAAAGGCCCACGGCACAGTCTAAAAATACTATTCAAATAAACAAAAACATAACAAAAGTGAAATAAAAAAGCTTAAAGGTTAAATGTCATTTAGAAAAAGTTGCAATGTTCCATCCATCCATCTTCTTCCGCTTATCCGAGGTCGGGTCGCGGGGGCAGCAGCCTAAGCAGGGAAGCCCAGACTTCCCTCTCCCCAGCCACTTAGTCCAGCTCTTCCCGGGGGATCCCGAGGCGTTCCCAGGCCAGATGGGAGACATAGTCTTCCCTAAGTGTCCTGGGTCTTCTCCGTGGCCTCCTACCGGTCGGACGTGCCCTAAACACCTCCCGAGGGAGGCGATCGGGTGGCATCCTGACCAGATGCCCGAACCACCTCATCTGGCTCCTCTCGATGTGGAGGAGCAGCGGCTTTACTTTGAGCTCCCCCCGGATGGCAGAGCTTCTCACCCTATCTCTAAGGGAGAGCCCCGCCACCCGGCGGAGGAAACTCATTTCGGTCGCTTGTACCCGTGATCTTGTCCTTTCGGTCATAACCCAAAGCTCATGACCATAGGTGAGGATAGGAACGTAGATCGACCGGTAAATTGAGAGCTTTGCCTTCCGGCTCAGCTCCTTCTTCACCACAACGGATTGATACAGCGTCCGCATTACTGAAGATGCCGCACCGATCCGCCTGTCGATCTCACGATCCACTCTTCCCTCACTCGTGAACAAGACTCCGAGGTACTTGAACTCCTCCACTTGGGGCAGGGTCTCCTCCCCAACCCGAAGATGGCATTCCACCCTTTTCCGGGCGAGAACCATGGACTCGGACTTGGAGGTGCTGATTCTCATCCCAGTCGCTTCACACTCGGCTGCGAACCGATCCAGCGAGAGCTGAAGATCCTGGCCAGATGAAGCCATCAGGACCACATCATCTGCAAAAAGCAGAGACCTAATCCTGCAGCCACCAAACCAGATACCCTCAACGCCTTGACTGCGCCTAGAAATTCTGTCCATAAAAGTTCAGAACAGAATGGGTGACAAAGGGCAGCCTTGGCAGAGTCCAACCCTCACTGGAAACGTGTCCGACTTACTGCCGGCAATGCGGACCAAGCTCTGACACTGATCATACAGGGAGCGGACCGCCAAAATCAGACAGTCCGATACCCCATACTCTCTGAGCACTCCCCACAGGACTTCCCGAGGGACACGGTCGAATGCCTTCTCCAAGTCCACAAAGCACATGTAGACTGGTTGGGCAAACTCCCATACACCCTCAAGGACCCTGCCGAGAGTATAGAGCTGGTCCACAGTTCCACGACCAGGACGAAAACCACACTGTTCCTCCTGAATCCGAGGTTGGACTATCCGGCGCAGCCTCCTCTCCAGTACACCTGAATAGACCTTACCGGGAAGGCTGAGGAGTGTGATCCCACGATAGTTAGAACACACCCTCCGGTTCCCCTTCTTAAAGAGAGGAACCACCACCCCGGTCTGCCAATCCAGAGGTACCGCCCTGTAAATTGCAATGTTGACTAATAAAACAAAGCTGCTTTTTTTTTCTTTCAAACTGTCATTGCTCAAAACATAATATTGAATCAAAATCAATGTTATTATGAATTATTGACCTATGCAAGGTTCCCATTACTTCACATCAAATATTACACTAAGAACAATATTTTTGGTGGAAGATTTTGCAAATTGTGTGTCTTTGCCATAAAAAACATAGTGGGCGGAAAACAAACAAACAAAAAACAAACAAACAAAAAAACAACATAAAAAAAACTAAAACGAATAGATGTGAAGTTGATGAAGACTCCAGAGATTGAAATATAAAGTGTATGTATGCTCTGGCACACCATTATCATTATTTCATCACCCAAGCAAAACACTTTTGACACTTTTATACTGAAATAAATACACCTACAACTTATTCAATAAAAACATAGAAAAAAATAGCAGTTTAGATCCATGAAGGAAAGAAGAAAGTGAATGAATGTTTATAACTGAATACATTTTATTTTTTATTTTTAATGAATTAAGTAACGTTTATGACAACCTTTTTCCAAAAACACAATATAGAATGTGAGATATAACAGGATAATGTAGAACACAATATAGAATGTGAGATATAACAGGATAATGTAGAACACAATATAGAATGTGAGAAATAACAGGATAATGTAGAACACAATATAGAATGTGAGAAATAACAGGATAATGTAGAACACAATGAATATAGAATGTGAGATATAACAGGATAATGTAGAACACAATATAGAATGTGAGATATAACAGGATAATGTAGAACACAATACAGAATGTGAGATATAACAGGATAATGTAGAACACAATATAGAATGTGAGATATAACAGGATAATGTAGAACACAATATAGAATGTGAGATATAACAGGATAATGTAGAACACAATATAGAATGTGAGATATAACAGGATAATGTAGAACACAATACAGAATGTGAGATATAACAGGATAATGTAGAACACAATATAGAATGTGAGATATAACAGGATAATGTAGAACACAATATAGAATGTGAGCTATAACAGGATAATGTAGAACACAATATAGAATGTGAGATATAACAGGATAATGTAGAACACAATATAGCATGTGAGATATAACAGAATAATGTAGAACACAATATAGAATGTGAGATAATGTAGTACACAATATAGATGTGAGATATAACAGGATAATGTAGAACACAATATAGAATGTGAGATATAACAGGATAATGTAGAACACAATATAGAATGTGAGATATAACAGGATAATGTAGAACACAACATAGAATGTGAGATACAACAGGATAATGTAGAACACAATATAGAATGTGAGATATAACAGGATAATGTAGAACACAATACAGAATGTGAGATATAACAGGATAATGTAGAACGCAATATAGAATGTGAGATATAACAGGACAATGTAGAACACAATATAGAATGTGAGAAATAACAGGATAATGTAGAACACAATACAGAATGTGAGATATAACAGGATAATGTAGAACACAATATAGAATGTGAGATATAACAGGATAATGTAGAACACAATACAGAATGTGAGATATAACAGGATAATGTAGAACACAATATAGAATGTGAGATATAACAGGACAATGTAGAACACAATATAGAATGTGAGATATAACAGGATAATGTAGAACACAATATAGATTGTGAGATATAACAGGATAATGTAGAACACAATATAGAATGTGAGATATAACAGGATAATGTAGGACACGATATAGAATGTGAGATATAACAGGATAATGTAGAACACAATATAGAATGTGAGATATAACAGGATAATGTAGAACACAATACAGAATGTGAGATATAACAGGATAATGTAGAACACAATATAGAATGTGAGATATAACAGGATAATGTAGAACACAATATAGCATGTGAGATATAACAGAATAATGTAGAACACAATATAGAATGTGAGATAATGTAGTACACAATATAGAATGTGAGATATAACAGGATAATGTAGAACACAATATAGAATGTGAGATATAACAGGATAATGTAGAACACAATATAGAATGTGAGATATAACAGGATAATGTAGAACACAACATAGAATGTGAGATACAACAGGATAATGTAGAACACAATATAGAATGTGAGATATAACAGGATAATGTAGAACACAATACAGAATGTGAGATATAACAGGATAATGTAGAACGCAATATAGAATGTGAGATATAACAGGACAATGTAGAACACAATATAGAATGTGAGAAATAACAGGATAATGTAGAACACAATACAGAATGTGAGATATAACAGGATAATGTAGAACACAATATAGAATGTGAGATATAACAGGATAATGTAGAACACAATACAGAATGTGAGATATAACAGGATAATGTAGAACACAATATAGAATGTGAGATATAACAGGACAATGTAGAACACAATATAGAATGTGAGATATAACAGGATAATGTAGAACACAATATAGATTGTGAGATATAACAGGATAATGTAGAACACAATATAGAATGTGAGATATAACAGGATAATGTAGGACACGATATAGAATGTGAGATATAACAGGATAATGTAGAACACAATATAGAATGTGAGATATAACAGGATAATGTAGAACACAATACAGAATGTGAGATATAACAGGATAATGTAGAACACAATATAGAATGTGAGATATAACAGGATAATGTAGAACACAATATAGAATGTGAGATATAACAGG
>NC_084577.2:31530086-31592586 GCF_033978685.3 Nerophis lumbriciformis | reverse complement strand
CGATTTTCTCTAAAATCCCGAAATTTCCAGGAAGTTCCCATTGAAATGAATGGGATATTTTTCCAAGTTGCACAATTCCCACATTTTTCAAGCTATTGAAAGCATTCCAACATCAACACATTCCACTCATCCTGGACATTCTAACTAACACTTTCCCAACTTCCAGACCGAATTCCAGTTTTCCTGGAACTTCAAACTCTTCAACATTGAAACTATTCCTACATTCATACTACATTCTGTCAGCATTTCACTTCCACTTCAGCATTGGAGCATTCACACATCATCTAGTTATTATCATTTTTATTATTCTACATCTTTCCTCATGTTGTCCACCAGATGGCAGCACAAAGTCTTCCTGCATCATAAACTTATGAAGATGATCACGTGACCATCATCCATCACTTTCATAACAATACAACACATCAAAAGTCATTTAACAAATGACCTGAAGAAAAAGGTGTTGTCTTAATAAAACATCTCATTAATAATACCAATAAAAACAGTTCAACAATCAAAGTGTTCATAAAACAACAAAAAAGTGCCCCGAGCCACACTTTGAACACCCGCACTACAATTAAGTTGACTACTGAATATTTGTCAACATATTTTCTGCACCTTGTAAAAAGACTTTTGCATAAAGTACATTTATTTTGTGTATCTTAGTTATGATCCCAGATGATGAAAATTCAATAATAGCAAAAACTGCCATGATTAGAAAAATGTAAAAGTGCGGTCGTACTTTCCTTCTGCAGTTTTCACTTTGGATGTGAGCTTCTTTGGTTTCAAGTGAGGACCTCCTCTTTTGTAGGTTCACACCTTGTCCACATCCATCACAGGCTTGGATGCCATGGACCGGCTGGGGGAGGGAAGGATGGATGACAGAAGGATGGATGCGAGAAGGATGGAGGACAGAAGGATGAAGACAGAAGGATGGATGACGGAAGGATTGAGGATGGCAGGATGGATGACTGGAGGATGGAAGGATGGATGACAGAATGATGGAAGATGGAAGGATGGATGGCAGAAGGATGAAGACAGAAGGATGGATGACAGAAGGATGGAGGATGGCAGTATGGATGACTGGAGGATGGAATGATGGATGACAGAATGATGGAGGATGGAAGGATGGATGACAGAAGGATGGAGAATGGAAGGACAAAGGACAGAAGAATGAGGACAGAATGATGGATGAGAGAAGTATGGATGAGAGAAGGATGGAGGACAGTAGGATGGATGAGAGAAGGATGGATGAGAGAAGAATGGATGAGAGAAGGTTGGAGGAAAGAAGGATGAAGACAGAAGGATGGATAACAGAAGGATGGATGACAGAAGGATGGATGGATGGAGGACAGAAGAATGGATGAGAGAAGGATGGATGAGAGGAGGATGGAGGACAGAAGGATGGAGGAAGAAAGGATGGATGACAGAAAGATGGAGAATGGAAGGACGGAGGACAGAAGAATAAGGACAGAATGATGGATGAAAGAAGTATGGATGAGAGAAGGATGGAGGACAGAAGGATGGACGAGATAAGGATGGATGAGAGAAGGATGGAGGAAAGAAGGATGAAGACAGAAGGATGGATAACAGAAGGATGGATGACAGAAGGATGGAAGGATGGAGGACAGAAGAATGGATGAGAGAAGGATGGATGAGAGGAGGGTGGAGGACAGAAGGATGGAGGAAGAAAGGATGGATGACAGAAGGATGGAGAATGGAAGGACAGAGGACAGAAGAATGAGGACAGAATGATGGATGAGAGAAGGATGGAGGACAGAAGGATGGATGAGATAAGGATGGATGAGAGAAGGATGGAGGAAAGAAGGATGAAGACAGAAGGATGGATGCGAGAAGGATGGAGAACAGAAGGATGAAGACAGAAGGATGGATGACAGAAGGATGGAGGATGGCAGGATGGATGACTGGAGGATGGAAGGATGGATGACAGAATGATGGAGGATGGAAGGATGGATGACAGAAGGATGGAGAATGGAAGGACGGAGGACAGAAGAATGAGGACAGAATGATGGATGAGAGAAGTATGGATGAGAGAAGGATGGAGGACATAAGGATGCATGAGAGAAGGATGGATGAGAGAAGGATGGAGGACAGAAGGATGCATGAGAGAAGGATGGATGAGAGAAGGATGGAGGAAAGAAGGATGAAGACAGAAGGATGGATGACAGAAGGATGGAAGGATGGAGGACAGAAGAATGGATGAGAGAAGGATGGATGAGAGGAGGATGGAGGACAGAAGGATGGAGGAAGAAAGGATGGATGACAGAAGGATGGAGAATGGAAGGACGGAGGACAGAAGAATGAGGACAGAATGATGGATGAGAGAAGTATGGATGAGAGAAGGATGGAGGACAGAAGGATGGATGAGAGAAGTATGGATGAGAGAAGGATGGAGGACAGAAGGATGCATGAGAGAAGGATGGATGAGAGAAGGATGGAGGAAAGAAGGATGAAGACAGAAGGATGGATGAGAGAAGGATGGATGACAGAAGGATGGAAGGATGGAGGACAGAAGAATGGATGAGAGAAGGATGGATGAGAGGAGGATGGAGGACAGAAGGATGGAGGAAGAAAGGATGGATGACAGAAGGATGGAGAATGGAAGGACGGAGGACAGAAGAATGAGGACAGAATGATGGATGAGAGAAGGATGGATGAGAGAAGGATGGAGGACAGAAGGATGGATGAGAGAAGTATGGATGAGAGAAGGATGGAGGACAGAAGGATGGATGAGAGAAGGATGGAGGAAAGAAGGATGAGGACAGAAGGATGGATAACAGAAGGATGGATGACAGAAGGATGGAAGGATGGAGGACAGAAGAATGGATGAGAGAAGGATGGATGAGAGGAGGATGGATGAGAGAAGGATGGATGAGAGAAGGATAGAGGAAAGAAGGATGAAGACAGAAGGATGGATAACAGAAGGATGGATGACAGAAGGATGGAAGGATGGAGGACAGAAGAATGGATGAGAGAAGGATGGATGAGAGAAGGATGGAGGAAAGAAGGACAGAAGGATGGATGAGAGAAGTATGGATGAGAGAAGGATGGAGGACAGAAGGATGCATGAGAGAAGGATGGATGAGAGAAGGATAGAGGAAAGAAGGATGAAGACAGAAGGATGGATAACAGAAGGATGGATGACAGAAGGATGGAAGGGTGGAGGACAGAAGAATGGATGAGAGAATAATGGATGAGAGAAGGATGGAGGAAAGAAGGACAGAATGATGGATGAGAGAAGTATGGATGAGAGAAGGATGAAGGACAGAAGGATGGATGAGAGAAGTATGGATGAGAGAAGGATGGAGGACAGAAGGATGCATGAGAGAAGGATGGATGAGAGAAGGATAGAGGAAAGAAGGATGAAGACAGAAGGATGGATAACAGAAGGATGGATGACAGAAGGATGGAAGGGTGGAGGACAGAAGAATGGATGAGAGAAGGATGGATGAGAGGAGGATGGAGGACAGAAGGATGGAGGAAGAAAGGATGGATGACAGAAGGATGGAGAATGGAAGGACGGAGGACAGAAGGATGGATGAGAGAAGTATGGATGAGAGAAGGATGGAGGACAGAAGGATGCATGAGAGAAGGATGAATGAGAGAAGGATAGAGGAAAGAAGGATGAAGACAGAAGGATGGATAACAGAAGGATGGATGACAGAAGGATGGAAGGATGTAGGACAGAAGAATGGATGAGAGAAGGAGGGATGAGAGGAGGATGGAGGACAGAAGGATGGAGGAAGAAAGGATGGATGACAGAAGGATGGAGAATGGAAGGACGGAGGACAGAAGGATGGATGAGAGAAGGATGGATGAGAGAAGGATGGATGAGAGAAGGATGGAGGGCAGAAGGATGCATGAGAGAAGGATGGATGAGAGAAGGATGGATGAGAGGAGGATGGAGGACAGAAGGATGGAGGAAGAAAGGGTGGATGAGATGAGGATGGATGAGAGAAGGATGGAGGATGAAAGGATGGATGAGAGGAAAATGGAGGACAGAAGGATGGAGGACAGAAGGATGGAGTATGAAAGGATGGATGACAGGAGGATGGAGGATGAAAGGATGGATGAGATGAGGCTGATGACAGAAGGATGGAGGACAGAAGGATGGAGGAGAGAAGGATGGATGAGAGAAGGAAGGATGATGTGGAGATGAGAGGAACATGATTGAATTCTGCACGTACTTCTACCTCTCGTGTTGGTTAATGAGCAAGGCAGCACAGAAGTGGACGGTTAAAAAGTATATACTCAAGTTGGTACTTTTCTGTGTACTCAAGTCTGTCAGTACTACCAAGTATGATTGATTGAAGTATCTCATCTTTGTCATATTCATTTGCAGACCATAAACACTTGGCGGGTAAACAAGCAGAAAAGACTCAGCCTTACTTTGCCATTAGATTTCTACAAGCTATTAATATCAATAATCATCATAAAAATAGACACACGCGTAAGAATAATATAACTGCTGCACTTTTCAACAACAACAACAACAACAACAACAAAATAGAATATGTAAATGTGACTGTGATGTTACTTTTGGTTCAAGTTGTCTATTTGTCGTATTACAATGACATTACGAGGAGAATATGTTGACGAAAACATTTCATTAGAGACAACAAAAGATGTTTTGGTTCAGATTTGTCATTCCAAAGTAGATTGAAGGTAAAACAAATAAAATAATGATCTTCTCCAAAGAACAAAAGTTAAATTTGATGTGTGGAAATGTTTGCTGACTCATCACAATGAAGCTTGTTATTCTTTATGAGTCAAACTTATGGATGGTTGGAGATGGAACTTTCAGGAAGAGTCAGAAATGGAATAAGGAACAACTGCTTACATTTCGGTGCTGATGTGGATCACCGTCGCCATGGTAACAGGTAGCAATGACTTTAACATCATGGAGGACACATCTACTCTATTACTCAGCAAACTGATATCGCTCTTTTGAGGAAAAAATTAAAAATTATATATATATATATATATGTATATAGTTATATAATTATTTGCAGTTTTAGTTTAGTTGCCCTTTTTAATATAACTTTCATATCTGGAAGTTCAATTAGGTTTTAATGTAATTAATAATACTTTAAAAGAGCAATACATTAAATATCACCAATTATGTTATAATATTTTTTAATTGTTGTATATACTCTACTGTAATTTCCCATTACACATAATAATAATAATAATAATAATACAATTAAAAATCTATTATTATCATTAAGAAAAACACATATTGAAATGTTGAAAATAATATAAATAATGTACATATTAATGAATATAATATTATTAAATATAACATAATAATGATATTGATATTTAAAACAACATGAGGATAATTACATTTTTTCCCAAGAATATATTCTATTTTTTAAATTATTGTATATACTCAACTGTAATTTGCCATTACACATAATAATAATAATAAAATGTAAAAAATATATATATATTATTATCATTATTAAGAAAAACACATATTGAAATGTTGAAAATAACAAAATAAGATAATAATAATAATACAAATAATGTACATATTAGCCCTGCGATGAGGTGACGACTTGTCCAGGGTGTACACCGCCTTCCGCCCGATTGTAGCTGAGATAGGCTCCAGCGCCCCTCGCAACCCCAAAAGGGAATAAGCGGTAGAAAATGGATGGATGGATATTATAATATTATTATTATTGTTGTTATTATTACTATTATTATTATTATTATTATTAATGTTGTTGTTATTGTTATAATAATTGTCAGTATTGTTATTATTATTATTGTATACTCATTGATAGGTGGAGGTGCGAGGGCTCACATGTTAGCATATGTAATGTTTAGCGCCTGCAAATGGTAGTGATATTGTCACACGTCGCCGTGGCAACAGCGTCCTGCGGTGTGAAAGGTTAATAACGTGGACCGCAGGGACAAAGTTTGAGTGACGGCAACATTTGTTTTAATCAACTCCTTTAGTTGCACTTTTCATTGCAATTAACCTCCAATTAACCTGAGCGCCAGCACGCCTCCACCTGAGCATCTGGTTCTGGATGGGGGGGGCGGTACAAGGGTCAGCTGGGGTCAAAGGATCAAGGACAAAATGTGGTCACGTGACCAGCAACAACTTCCTGTTTCATTTTGTCTGATGAAGAACAAAATCCTCTTAACTTTTGTATGTAATAACATATGTCTCTTACACACACACACACACACTACTAATTATGTACATCAGTGTGTGAATGGGTGAATGTGGAAATAGTGTCAAAGCGCGTTGAGTTCCTTAAAAAGGTAGAAAAGTGCTACACAAGTACGACCCATTTACCATTTAATAATACAGTTCTATAAATGTGATGTTTACTACTAATAGGATATATGTGTTGTTTACTAATAATACACATCAATACTTTGTTGACTATAATAAAATAATGACATAGTAAATAAAACAAATACAATTGAGGATGGATGACAGAAGGGTGAGGACGGAAGGATGGATGAGAGAAGGATGGAGGACAGAAGAATGAAGATCGGAAGGATGAAGAGTAAAAGGATGGAGAATGGAAGGATGGAGGGTGGAAGGATGGAGGATGAAAGGATGAATACAGAAAGATGGATGAGAGAAGAATGGAGATTAGAACAATGGAGGATGGAGGATGGAAGGATGGATGAGAAGAGGATGGAGGACAGGAGGATGGAGGACAGAAGGATTGATGATGGAAGATGGATGAGAGAAGGATGGAGGATGAAAGGATGGATGAGAGAAGGGTGGAAGAGAGAAGGATGGATGAGAGAAGAATGGATGAGAGAAAGATGGATGATAGAAGATGGATAAGAGAAGGATGGATGATGGAAGATGGATGAGAGAAGGATGGAGGATGAAAGGATGGATGAGAGAAGGGTGGATGAGAGAAGGATGGATGAGAGAAGGGTGGATGAGAGAAGGATGGATGAGAGAAGGATGGATGATGGAAGATGGATGAGAGAAGGATGGATGATGGAAGATGGATGAGAGAAGGATGGAGGATGAAAGGATGGATGAGAGAAGGATGGAGCACAGAAGGATGGATGACAGAAGGATGGATGATGAAAGGATGGATGAGAGAAGGATGGATGATGTGTAGATGAGAGGAACATGTTCAGTGCAGACTGATTGAATTCTGCACATTCAGGCTGACTTAGGCCCCGCCCACACTGTACAAGTCAAAGCTGACTCAGGCCCCGCCCACACTGTACAAGTTAAGGCTGACTCAGGCCCCGCCCACACTGTACAAGTCAAAGCTGACTCAGGCCCCGCCCACACTGTAATCCCCATGTAGAAAGTATAAATATGTAAGTAGAGATGGACTTTGACGTGAGGATTAAGAAGGAACATTTCATCCACACACACACACACACACACACACACACACACACACACACACACACACACACACACACACACACACACACACACACACACACACACACACACACACACACGGAGAGAGACAGTGTAAAGCCGACTTAGAGGAGGAGAGACATGGCAGTAGGAGGGCATCATTGTCCTCACTTCCTACTTGCAGACGTGACATATTTGCATAATTATAATAATAATAATTCTTGCAGATATGACATATTTGCATAATTCCAACACTTGTGCTGCATGAAGGAAGAAAAAGTCAGAGCTGAAAATGAAACATGCTAACACGCTAACATCTGATCTGCTCTCATGTTGACTTGGAGAAATAAAACTAATTGCCTTTTTTTTTCAACAAGCAGTCAAGTTGTCACGTGGTGGAAATGATCAATTAAATCCTTTTCAACTTATATTCAATAGAATAGACTGCAAAGACAACATATTTCATGTTCACACTGAGAAAAAAAATTTTCAAGGTAAAAAATGATTTTCAAGATACAAAAAAATTTTCAAGGTAATATTTTTTTCAAGGTAAAAAATGATTTTCAAGGTACAAAAAAATTTTCAAGGTAAAAATCATAGAGCTCGAAGACCTCTATGAAGAACACTAACAAAGGACCCAGATTTCCCTCGCCCGGACGCGGGTCACCGGGGCCCCCCTCTGGAGCCAGGCCCGGAGGTGGGGCACGATGGCGAGCGCCTGGTGGTCGGGCCTGTCCCCATGGGGCCCGGCCGGGCACAGCCCGAAGAGGCAACGTGGGTCCCCCCTCCAATGGGCTCACCACCCATAGCAGGGGCCATAGAGGTCGGGTGCGATGTGAGCTGGGCGGCAGCCGAGGGCAGGGCACTTGGCGGTCCGATCCTCGGCTACATAAGCTAGCTCTTGGGACGTGGAACGTCACCTCGCTGGGGAGGGAGGAGCCTGAGCTAGTGCGTGAGGTGGAGAAGTTCCGGCTAGATATAGTCGGACTCACTTCGACGCACAGCAAGGGCTCTGGAACCACTTCTCTTGAGAGGGGCTGGACTCTCTTCCACTCTGGCGTTGCCGGCAGTGAGAGGCGACGGGCTGGGGTGGCAATTCTTGTTGCCCCTTGGCTCAAAGCCTGCACGTTGGAGTTCAACCCGGTGGACGAGAGGGTAGCTTCCCTCCGCCTTCGGGTGGGGGGACGGGTCCTGACTGTTGTTTGCGTTTACGCGCCAAACAGCAGCTCAGAGTACCCACCCTTTTTGGATTCACTCGAGGGAGTAATGGAGAGTGCTCCCCCGGGTGATTCCCTCGTTCTACTGGGGGACTTCAACGCTCATGTTGGCAGCGACAGTGAAACCTGGAGAGGTGTGATTGGGAAGAATGGCCGCCCGGATCTGAACCCGAGTGGTGTTCTGTTATTGGACTTTTGTGCTCGCCACAGATTGTCGATAACAAACACCATGTTCAAACATAAGGGTGTCCATATGTGCACTTGGCACCAGGACACCCTAGGCCGCAGTTCCATGATCGACTTTGTAGTTGTGTCATCGGATTTGCGGTCTCATGTTTTGGACACTCGGGTGAAGAGAGGGGCAGAGCTTTCAACCGATCACCACCTTGTGGTGAGTTGGCTGCGATGGTGGGGGAGGATGCCGGACAGACCTGGCAGGCCCAAACGCATTGTGAGGGTTTGCTGGGAACGCCTGGCAGAGTCTCCTGTCAGAGAGACTTTCAATTCCCACCTCCGGAAGAACGTTGAAAATGTCACGAGGGAGGCGCTGGACATTGAGTCCGAGTGGACGATGTTCCGTGCCTCTGTTGTCGAGGCGGCCGATTGGAGCTGTGGCCGCAAGGTGGTTGGTGCCTGTCGTGGCGGTAATCCTAGAACCCGTTGGTGGACGCCGGCGGTGAGGGATGCCGTCAGGCTGAAGAAGGAGTCCTATCGGGTTCTTTTGGCTCATGGGACTCCTGAGGCAGCAGACAGGTACCGACAGGCCAAGCGGTGTGCGGCTTCAGCGGTCGCGGAGGCAAAAACTCGGACATGGGAGGAGTTCGGGGAGGCCATGGAAAAAGACTTCCGGACGGCTTCGAAGCAATTCTGGACTACCATCCGCCGCCTCAGGAAGGGGAAGCAGTGCAGTGTCAACACCGTGTATGGTGGGGATGGTGCTCTGCTGACCTCGACTGCGGATGTTGTGGATCGGTGGAGAGAATACTTCGAAGACCTCCTCAATCCTACCAGCACGTCTTCCTATGAGGAAGCAGGGCCTGTGGAATCTGTGGTGGGCTCTCCTATTTCTGGGGCTGAGGTTGCCGAGGTAGTTAAAAAGCTCCTCGGTGGCAAGGTCCCGGGGGTGGATGAGATCCGCCCGGAGTTCCTTAAGGCTCTGGATGTTGTGGGGCTGTCTTGGTTGACAAGACTCTGCAACATCGCGTGGACATCGGGGGCGGTACCTCTGGATTGGCAGACCGGGGTGGTTGTTCCTCTCTTTAAGAAGGGGAACCGGAGGATGTGTTCCAACTATCGTGGGATCACACTCCTCAGCCTTCCCGGTAAGGTCTATTCAGGTGTACTGGAGAGGAGGCTACGCCGGATAGTCGAACCTCGGATTCAGGAGGAACAGTGTGGTTTTCGTCCTGGTCGTGGAACTGTGGACCAGCTCTATACTCTCGGCAGGGTCCTTGAGGGTGCATGGGAGTTTGCCCAACCAGTCTACATGTGCTTTGTGGACTTGGAGAAGGCATTCGACCGTGTACCCCGGGAAGTCCTGTGGGGAGTGCTCAGAGAGTATGGGGTAACGGACTGTCTTATTGTGGCAGTCCGCTCCCTGTATGATCAGTGTCAGAGCTTGGTCCGCATTGCCGGCAATAAGTCGGACACGTTTCCAGTGAGGGTTGGACTCCGCCAAGGCTGCCCTTTGTCACCCATTCTGTTCATAACCTTTATGGACAGAATTTCTAGGTGCAGTCAAGGCGTTGAGGGTATCTGGTTTGGTGGCTGCAGGATTAGGTCTCTGCTATTTGCAGATGATGTGGTCCTGATGGCTTCCTCCGGCCAAGATCTTCAACTCTCACTGGATCGGTTCGCAGCCGAGTGTGAAGCGACTGGGATGGGAATCAGCACCTCCAAGTCCGAGTCCATGGTTCTCTCCCGGAAAAGGGTGGAGTGCCATCTCCGGGTTGGGGAGGAGATCTTTCCCCAAGTGGAGGAGTTCAAGTACCTCGGAGTCTTGTTCACGAGTGGGGGAAGAGTGGATCGTGAGATCGACAGGCGGATCGGTGCGGCGTCTTCAGTAATGCGGACGCTGTATCGATCCGTTGTGGTGAAGAAGGAGCTGAGCCGGAAGGCAAAGCTCTCGATTTACCGGTCGATCTACGTTCCCATCCTCACCTATGGTCATGAGCTTTGGGTCATGACCGAAAGGACAAGATCACGGGTACAAGCGGCCGAAATGAGTTTCCTCCGCCGAGTGGCGGGGCTCTCCCTTAGAGATAGGGTGAGAAGCTCTGTCATCCGGGGGGAGCTCAAAGTAAAGCCGCTGCTCCTCCACATGGAGAGGAGCCAGATGAGGTGGTTCGGGCATCTGGTCAGGATGCCACCCGAACGCCTCCCTAGGAAGGTGTTTCGGGCACGTCCGACCGGTAGGAGGCCACGGGGAAGACCCAGGACACGCTGGGAAGACTATCTCTCCCGGCTGGCCTGGGAACGCCTCGGGATCCCCCGGGAGGAGCTGGATGAAGTGGCTGGGGAGAGGGAAGTCTGGGCTTCCCTGCTTAAGCTGCTGCCCCCGCGACCCGACCTCGGATAAGCGGAAGAAGATGGATGGATGGATGGATGGATGGATTTTTTTTTCAAGGAAAAATTTTTTTTTCAAGGTAAAAAATGATTTTCAAGGTAGAAAAAAATTTTCAAGGTAAAATTTTTTTTTCAAGGTAAAATTTTTTTTTCAAGGTAAAAAATTATTTTCAAGGTACAAAAAAATTTTCAAGGTAAAATTTTTTTTCAAGGTAAAATTTTTTTTTCAAGGTAAAAAATGATTTTCAAATTTTTTTAATTTTTAAAAAATGTTTTTAATTTTTTTTATTTTTTTTAATTTGTAAATTTTTTTAAAACAATTTAAAACAATTTTAAATGTTTTTAATTTTTTTTAAACAATTTTAACAATTAACATTTTTTTTAGGGTTAGGGTTAGGGTTAGGGTTAAGATTAGGGTTAGGGTTAGGGTTAGGGTTAGGGTTAGGGTTAGGGTTAGGGTAACATTTTTTTTTTAAAAGTTAAAAAAAGTTAAAAAAGTTAAAAAAAGTTTACAAAAATTTTTAAATTTTTTTTTTTTAAATTTAAAAAATTTAAAAAATTTAAAAAATTTAAAAAATTTAAAAAAAAATTTAATTTTTTTTTTAAAAAATTTAAAAAATGTAAAAAAATTTAAAATATTTTTTAAATATATGTCCTCTATATTAAATATGTCCTCTATATTAAATATATGTCCTCTATATTAAATATGTCCTCTATATTAAATATGTCCTCTATATTAAATATGTCCTGTATAGTAAATATATGTCCTCTATACTAAATATATGTCCACTATATCAAATATATGTCCACTATATTAAATATATGTCCTCTATATTAAATATATGTCCTCTATATTAAATATGTCCTATATATTAAATATATGTCCTCTATATTAAATATATGTCCACTATATTAAATATATGTCCTCTATATTAAATATATGTCCACTATATTAAATATGTCCTCTATATTAAATATATGTCCACTATATTAAATATATGTCCTCTGTATTAAATATATGTCCACTATATTAAATATATGTCCACTAGATTAAATATGTCCTCTATATTAAATATGTCCACTATATTAAATATATGTCCACTATATTAAATATGTCCTCTATATTAAATATGTCCACTATATTAAATATATATCCACTATATTAAATATATGTCCTCTATATTAAATATGTCCACTATATTAAATATATGTCCACTATATTAAATATGTCCACTATATTAAATATATGTCCACTATATTAAATATATGTCCTCTATATTAAATATATGTCCACTATATTAAATATATGTCCTCTATATTAAATATATGTCCTCTATATTAAATATGTCCTCTATATTAAATATGTCCACTATATTAAATATATGTCCACTATATTAAATATGTCCTCTATATTAAATATGTCCACTATATTAAATATATGTCCACTATATTAAATATGTCCTCTATATTAAATATATGTCCTCTACATTAAATATGTCCACTATATTAAATATATGTCCACTATATTAAATATAGGTCCTCTATATTAAATATATGTCCTCTATATTAAATATATGTCCTCTATATTAAATATATGTCCACTATATTAAATATATGTCCACTATATTAAATATATGTCCTCTATATTAAATATATGTCCTCTATATTAAATATGTCCACTATATTAAATATATGTCCTCTATATAAAATATGTCCACTATATTAAATATATGTCCTCTATATTAAATATGTCCACTATATTAGATATATGTCCACTATATTAAATATATGTCCTCTATATTAAATATATGTCCTCTATATTGAATATATGTCCTCTATATTAAATATGTCCACTATATTAAATATATGTCCTCTATATTAAATATGTCCACTATATTAAGTATATGTCCTCTATATTAAATATGTCCACTATATTAAATATATGTCCACTATATTAAATATATGTCCACTATATTAAATATATGTCCTCTATATTAAATATGTCCACTATATTAAATATATGTCCTCTATATTAAATATGTCCACTATATTAGATATATGTCCACTATATTAAATATATGTCCTCTATATTAAATATATGTCCTCTATATTGAATATATGTCCTCTATATTAAATATGTCCACTATATTAAATATATGTCCTCTATATTAAATATGTCCACTATATTAAGTATATGTCCTCTATATTAAATATGTCCACTATATTAAATATATGTCCACTATATTAAATATATGTCCTCTATATTAAATATGTCCACTATATTAAATATATGTCCACTATATTAAATATATGTCCTCTATATTAAATATGTCCACTATATTAGATATATGTCCACTATATTAAATATATGTCCTCTATATTAAATATATGTCCTCTATATTGAATATATGTCCTCTATATTAAATATGTCCACTATATTAAATATATGTCCTCTATATTAAATATGTCCACTATATTAAGTATATGTCCTCTATATTAAATATGTCCACTATATTAAATATATGTCCTCTATATTAAATAAATCCACTATATTAGATATATGTCCACTATATTAAATATATGTCCTCTATATTAAATATATGTCCTCTATATTGAATATATGTCCTCTATATTAAATATGTCCACTATATTAAATATATGTCCTCTATATTAAATATGTCCACTATATTAAGTATATGTCCTCTATATTAAATATGTCCACTATATTAAATATATGTCCACTATATTAAATATATGTCCTCTATATTAAATATGTCCACTATATTAAATATATGTCCACTATATTAAATATATGTCCTCTATATTAAATATGTCCACTATATTAGATATATGTCCACTATATTAAATATATGTCCTCTATATTAAATATATGTCCTCTATATTGAATATATGTCCTCTATATTAAATATGTCCACTATATTAAATATATGTCCTCTATATTAAATATGTCCACTATATTAAGTATATGTCCTCTATATTAAATATGTCCACTATATTAAATATATGTCCACTATATTAAATATATGTCCTCTATATTAAATATGTCCACTATATTAAATATATGTCCACTATATTAAATATATGTCCTCTATATTAAATATATGTCCTCTATATTAAATATATGTCCTCTATATTAAATATATGTCCACTATATTAAATATATGTCCTCTATATTGAATATATGTCCTCTATATTAAATATGTCCACTATATTAAATATATGTCCTCTATATTAAATATGTCCACTATATTAAGTATATGTCCTCTATATTAAATATGTCCACTATATTAAATATATGTCCACTATATTAAATATATGTCCTCTATATTAAATATGTCCACTATATTAAATATATGTCCACTATATTAAATATGTCCACTATATTAGATATATGTCCACTATATTAAATATATGTCCTCTATATTAAATATGTCCACTATATTAGATATATGTCCACTATATTAAATATATGTCCTCTATATTAAATATATGTCCTCTATATTGAATATATGTCCTCTATATTAAATATGTCCACTATATTAAATATATGTCCTCTATATTAAATATGTCCACTATATTAAGTATATGTCCTCTATATTAAATATGTCCACTATATTAAATATATGTCCTCTATATTAAATATGTCCACTATATTAAATATATGTCCACTATATTAAATATATGTCCTCTATATTAAATATATGTCCTCTATATTAAATATATGTCCACTATATTAAATATATGTCCTCTGTATTAAATATGAGTCATCTACATTAAATATATGTCCTCTATATTAAATATGTCCACTATATTAAATATATGTCCACTATATTAAATATATGTCCTCTATATTAAATATATGTCCACTATATTAAATATATGTCCTCTATATTAAATATATGTCCTCTGTATTAAATATGAGTCATCTACATTAAATATATGTCCTCTATATTAAATATGTCCTCTATATTAAATATATGTCCTCTATATTAAATATATGTCCTCTATATTAAATATATGTCCTCTATATTAAATATATGTCCTCTATATTAAATATGTCCTCTATATTAAATATATGTCCACTATATTAAATATATGTCCTCTATATTAAATATATGTCCACTATATTAAATATATGTCCTCTATATTAAATATGTCCACTATATTAAATATATGTCCTCTATATTAAATACGTCCTCTATATTAAATATGTCCACTATATTAAATATATGTCCTCTACATTAAATATATGTCCTCTATATTAAATATGTCCACTATATTAAATATATGTCCTCTATATTAAATATATGTCCACTATATTAAAGTTATTATCATAAATATCTGATGTATGACACCTGAAATAAATAAGTAGATATAATGAAACCACAAATCCCTTCCCCATCAACAACATTACAATTACTTTGGGGGAAAATGACGATCCAGAACCTTATATTTTTGAGCCCGAACCCAAAGAGGATGAGCAATGAGTTTTGGAAGGCGAGTGATGGATGTAGCTTTATTGTGACAATGTAGCATTAGCATCATTGCTAGGTGCGAAACATTCAAACTAGCCATAAAAAAACAAAAACACTTCCTGTAATATTTCCACTCCACCACGTAGTTGTGTTTAGATAAAGAACCAATCACCATCCTCACAGAGTGAGACCTCCTTCTTCCTGTTTGAGAGACAACAAAAGGTGAGGCTGGACAGTTGTGATTGTGTCACTCAGATGGACAAAAGGTGAGGCTGGACAGTTGTGATTGTGTCACTCAGTCAGCTGGCACATACTTCTCACATGCACTAAAAAAAACAACACAAATTAGTGCTTGCAGGACAGTTTTAGTCTTGAGAAATCACATACACAAATAGTGCAACTGCGAAGTTCACGTGCAGGGAAAACAGGAACCAGGAACCAGGAACCAGGGACCAGGAACCAGGAAACACAACCAGACGTGAATGTGACAGATGGTCACAGTACCCCCCTTTAGGGACGGATTCCAGACATCCCCAAAAAAAAGCAAATTACAAAAGTCACGGGAGGGTGGAGGGTGGTGGGTGGTGGGTGGAGGGTGGAATGGCGGAGGGTCACCAAACTGCGCCCCTGCTTCAAGAGCCCCACCAACAGTCCAGGCCATGTAATGACGGGCATTCCAGAGCTGGAGCAGCAGGCGGCTGGGCTGTCGGCGTCTGAGGTGGTCTCACTGGGAGAGGTGAGAGCTGTCCTTAGCCCCGCCCCTCAAGGGACGGATCCCAGACGTCTGCATGTCTGTCTACATGTCTGTCTGTCTGTCTACATGTCTGTCTGCATGTCTGTATGCATGTCTGTCTGTCTGTCTACATGTCTGTCTGCATTTCTGTCTGCATGTCTGTCTGTCTGTCTGCATGTCTGTCTGTCTGCATGTCTGTCTACATGTCTGTCTGTCTGTCTACATGTCTGTATGCATGTCTGTCTGTCTGTCTACATGTCGGTCTGCATTTCTGTCTGCATGTCTGTCTGTCTGTCTGCATGTCTGTCTACATGTCTGTCTGCATGTCTGTCTGTCTACATGTCTGTCTGTCTGTCTGCATGTCTGTCTACATGTCTGTCTGCATGTCTGTCTGTTTACATGTCTGTCTGTCTGTCTGCATGGTTGTCTGCATGTCTGTCTGCATGTCTGTCTGCATGTATGTCTGCATGTCTGTCTGTCTGTCTGTCTGTCTGTCTACATGCCTTTCTGCATGTCTTTCTGCATGTCTGTCTGTATGCATGTCTGTCTGCCTGTCTGTCTGTATGCATGTCTGTCTGCCTGTCTGTCTGTATGCATGTCTGTCTGTCTGTATGCATGTCTGTCTGTATGGATGTCTGTCTGCCTGTCCGTCTGTATGCATGTCTGTCTGCATGTCTGACTCCATGTCTGTCTGTCTGTATGCATGTCTTTCTGCATGTCTGTCTACATGTCTGTCTGCATGTCTGTCTGTCTGTCTGCATGTCTGTCTGTCTGCATGTCTGTCTACATGTCTGTCTGTCTACCTGCATGGCTGTCTGCATGTATGTCTGCATGTCTGTCTGTCTGTCTGTCTGTCTACATGTCTTTCTGCATGTCTGTCTGTATGCATGTCTGTCTGCCTGTCTGTCTGTATGCATGTCTGTCTGCATATCTGACTGCATGTCTGTCTTCGTGTATGTCTGCATGTCTGTCTGTCTGTCTGTCTGTCTGTCTGTCTCTTTGTCTACATGTCTTTCTGCATGTCTGTCTGTATGCATATCTGACTGCATGTCTATATGCATGTCTCTCTGCCTGTCTGTCTGCATGTGTGTTATGTTGTATTTGTGATGCAGGACATGAGCTCCACATCAATCAATGGTAATAAATATGCAAATGAGCGTGTCAGTGGTTGTAATTAGACTGACCAGGAGAAGGAACACAAAACATTTCATTGTCAGGGAGGAAGAAATTCTCTTTTCTGTCAGCTTTGATTACAAAACATCTTTTACAACCTTCTAATGTGGGAATATTTCTCACAAAGTATATCTTCCTTCATTTATATATATTTAATATCACTCTTTCAGTTCATGTACCTGCATAAAGGAGAACGGAACTGAAACTAAAATGATGTCATAGTTTGTAAATGATGAGAATGCTGATGTGTAAATATTGTACATTCAATTAATGTACATTAATTATAATATTGTACATTCAATTATAATATTGTACATTAATGATAATATTGTACATGAAATTATAATGCACATTATAATATTGTACATGAAATTATAATATTGTACATGAAATTATAATGCACATTATAATATTGTACATGAAATTATAATATTGTACATTCATTGCAATATTTGACATGGAATTATAATATTGTACATTAATTATAATATTTTACATTCAATTAATGTACATGAATTATAATATTGAACATTAAATATAATATTTTACATGAATTATAATATTGTACATTAATTATAATATTGTATGACTGAACATGAACATGCTACATTTGTTCATTCTTCTGTTAATTCATTCATTAAATCATTAATTCATTCATCTGTTTATTCATTCAACCAGCCATCTTTTCATTCATTCAATCATTAATTCATTCATTCATCTGTTTATTCATTCTTCTGTTAATTCGATCATGCATTCGTTTGTTCATTCATCTGTTTATTTGTTCATTCATTCTTTTGTTATTTCATTCATCTTTTCATTTATTCAATCTTTAATTCATTCATTCATTCATTCGTTTCTTAACTTATTCAAACTACATTGCATTCTCAGTACTAAACCACATGCATTCATATATTTAGTCATTCATTCATTTATTTGTTTGTCGCTTCATTATCCATTCATTCACTTGTCCATTTGTCAACTCGTTTGTTCATTTGTTCATCCATGTATTTATTTGTTCATTCATCCATTCATCAATATGTTGATTTATATTTCATAAGAGATGTGAAGCCTGCTTAACTATCTACTGGTTAGTTATATATTGTAGTATAATATTCATCTACTGGTTAGTTATATATTGTAGTATAATATTCATCTACTGGTTAGTTATATATTGCAGTATAATATTCATCTACTGGTTAGTTATATATTGTAGTATAATATTCATCTACTGGTTAGTTATATATTGTAGTATATATTTAGTATATATTTTAGTTATTGCTATGTGAGCAGGACTCACCAAATATGATTTCTTCTTCTTGTGGATGAATGAGTGATTATGTTGTTGTGGATGAATGAGTGAGTAATTATGTTCATGCTGGGTCACATCAAAAAGGTATTTTCCTCCTCTCATAACAACATGTTGATCCTCCTGTACTGCAACAGTACTGCAACTGTAACATCATATTCTGCTGCTCGGCTTTCTCCATTATCATCTTTATTATCATCATCATCATCATTATTATTATTATCATGAGCATTATTATTGTCATCATCATTATTATTGTTATTATTATCATCTTTAATATTATTATCATTATCGTTATTATTATTATCATGATAAATAATATTGTCATTGTCATCATTTGTATTATTATCAATATCATCATCATTATTATTATTATCATCATCATTATTGATATCATATTTTTTAAATTATTGTTATTATTGTCATCATCATCATCATCATCATTATTATCATCGTTTTCATTATTATTATCATCATCCTTATTAACATTATTATTGTTGTTATAATTTTTTTATTATTATCATCATTATTATTGTAATTATCATTTTCATTGTTATTATCATCATCTTTATTATTATTATTATTGTTGTTATTATCATCATTTGTTGTTATTATTATCATCATTAGTATTATTATTGGTATTATTATCATCATTTGTGTTATTATCATAATAATTGTTATCATCATTTGTATTATTATCATCTTTATTATTATTATTGTTAATATCATTATCATCATTATTATTGTTATGATCATAATTTTTTATTGTAATCATTTTTATTATTATTATTATCATCATTATTATTATCATCAGTATTATATCATCCTTTTTATTTCGTTATTACTATTTTAGTTATATTATTATTGTTATTATTATCATTATTATTATTGTTGTTATCATGATCATCATTATTATCATCATCGTTATTATCATTATTATTGTTATTATCATTATTATTATTATCATCATTATTATTACTGTTATCATTGTTGTTATTATCATCATTATTGTTGTTATAATCACTATTGTTGTTATTATCATTATTATTAACAATATTACTGTTATTATCATCATCATTATTATTATTATCATCGCCATCATCATTATTAATATTATCAGCAATTATTATATTATTATTATTATCATTATTGTTATTATTGTCATCATTATTATTTTTTATCATCATTATTATTATTATTGCTATTATTATCATCATTATCATTATTATTATCATCATTATTATTATTATCAATTATTATTATTATTATCATTATTGTTATTATTCACATTATTATTATTATTATTATCATCATTATTATTATTGCTATTATCATCATTATTATTATTATTATCATCATCGTTAATATAATCATTATCATTATTATTATCATCATTACTATCAGTGTTATTATTATTATCATCGTTTTCATTATTATTAACATCATTCTTATTAACATTATTATGGTTGTTATAATTTTTTTGTTATTATTATCATCATTATTATTGTAATGATCATTTTCTTTATTATTATCATCGTCTTTATTATTATTATTATTGTTGTTATTATCATCATTTGTTGTTATTATTATCATCATTAGTATTATTATCATCATCATTTGTGTTATTATCATAATTATTGTTATCATCATTTGTATTATTATCATCTTTATTATTATTATTGTTAATATCATTATCATTATTATTGTTATGATCATAATTTTTTATTGTAATCATTTTTGTTATTATTATCATCATCATTATTGTTATCATCAATATTATATCATCATTTTTATTTCGTTATTACTATTTTAGTTATATTATTGTTATTATTATCATCATTGCTATTATTATCACCATTATTATTGTTGTTATCATGATCATCATTATTATCATCATCGTTATTATTATTGTTATTATTATCATTATTATTGTTATTATCATTATTATTATTATCATCGTTATTAGTATTACTGTTATCATTGTTGTTATTATCATCATTATTGTTGTTATAATCATTATTGTTGTTATTATCATTATTAACAATATTACTGTTATTATCATCATCATTATTATTATTATCATCGTCATCATCATTATTAATATTATCAGCAATTATTATTATTATTATTATCATTATTATTATTGTCATCATTATTATTTTATCATCATTATTATTATTATCATCATTATCATTATTATTAACATCATTATTATTATTATCATTATTGTTATTATTCTCATTATTATTATCATCATCATTATTATTATTGCTGTTATTATCATCATTATTATTATTATTATAATCATCGTTAATATTATTATTATCATCATTACTATCAGTGTTATTATTATTGTTATTATTATCATTATCATTATTGTTATTATTATTTTAGCTACATTTCCAGTATTGAATGAAAACTCTCTCGCAGGCTGCATGAATGATAATAAACATAAAGATAATAAACATAAAGATAATAAACATAACAACAATGGTCACATTAATTCACAGACAAAACAGATATATTAATATCATAATCATAAGTGAAATAAAGAGAGTTCCACACAATCAGTGCCATTTGCTTCCAAGGAAATAAATAAAATGTCAAATGCATGATTTATTTACCTCATGGATATGATTGCATATTTAATAAATCAACTCACTTCAAGACCAAAAATAGCACGAGTTGACAAAATTAAAATTGGCCGTGAAAATATAATAAACTGTTGAGAAATGTTGCATTTTTTCCATTAAAAACAAATGTTATGTTTATGTTCTTCACAAAAAAATAATGAAATTTAAATGTACATAATGTGGAATATAATCTTGTAATTTATTATTGTATTCCACAAGTCACATGGTGCACAGGAAGTTTGCTTCCTGAAGAACAATTCATTGTATTCATTGTTGTTGATGTTTATTCCATCAAATGTAATATTGCCAACATTAATGTTGTTTATTTCAAATATGACATATGATATTAGGATAAATGCTGTGTCGCTATAATTCATATTTGGTGTATTTTAACTTTCTCACTCCTGTTGCCAGAATGATCCATCTGCATTTTAGGACTAATAGGATCCCAGGTCAATGGCACTGATTGGGCGGAATGACCAACACCTGAAGGCTGGTGGTCAGCTGACCCTTGCCAAGGTAAATGTGAAACTGAACGTATATCCAGGAAGATGAATATTTGTAATGTTTTAGTGCGACTACAAGAAGTCTTTCATTGGATGAGAAGTAGCAGCTTCGATATGCAAATTGTTTACTCCTTACAGACACGCTAATGAGGACTTTTAACAATTCCTGGATCCTTGAATAATATTTGTGCTATTCTTTTATTTGGCAACTACTCCGCTGGATGCATGTTTTCTTTTGTAAACAACATTTCGTACAAACTAGCACAGTGAAGCAAAACCCCGGCGAGTGTCGTTTCTTCGTACAAAACAAAGGAAATCAATACAAAAGTTTGGTTGGTTGCTCGCAAGGTTTTTTTTTTTGACGTGGACGGCGTTCTAAAACACAGTCCTCTGGACTCCTGAATGGTTCATGTAGACCACGTAAACACTCGACTGTTCCAAGTCCAGGTGTTTTTAGAAGCTGGACTTCAAGTTGAAATAAAGGGTTGGCAATCCGTTGAGGGCTCGGGTCTTGGCCTTTTGAAGGCGGCGTTCCAAGGACTTGGTGGACGTTTTGACAGCAAAAGAAGAACAGGGACAAAGGGACGGTAGGACAGTCAATATGGCAGACCTACAGAGTCCGAGGCGTAGGGAATAAATACAATAAAATACAGAGTCTGTGCGTAAAGCTATTCAAGTCTTTGACAGAAGCTAAGGATGTTGTTCATGGTCCGAACATTTATGGGATGTGGAAACGTCTTTTTCCGTGTTTGGTCACTAAGCCCAGTCCCTAGCATGAAACCATCGCCATACCGTTATCATTTCCTGTTTCCGCTCGCAATTCTTTGTTTTATTGTTGCCATTTCCTGTTTCCACTCGCAAATTCTCGCAAGCGAGTCAAGTTTTTTGAATGGCTCTTTTAAGCGAATGACGAGAACCGATTAGCAGTCGCCGGCCATTCGTTAAGGAGCCGCTTGAAGCCACCTGACTGGACTGGCGTCTTGCCCACTGAAATGAAATACAAAAATGAGCCGGAGTCAAAGGGAATGAAGCAACATTTGGAAGTACTTTTCTGGTGCGTTTCGTAGCTGACGCCACGTTTATTTGGTACAATGTCACGTTTCCTGCGCATGAGCCTCAGTTCACATTAATAATAATAATACCTGGGATTTATATAGCGCTTTTCTAAGTACCCAAAGTCGCTTTACATGTAGAACCCATCATTCATTCACACCTGGTGGTGGTAAGCTACTTTCATAGCCACAGCTGCCCTGGGGTAGACTGACGGACATTGAAGTCACATGTTTTTGCTAAAGTGAACAACTCCATTAAAACATCAATTTACCCCAAAATTGGAATTTGTCATTAAACCCCGCAGTGTGAACGTAACCAGACAAGTTTAGGTGTGCACATACCAGGTGGGGTAGTACAATGTTGCATTCACATCTGCTCATTTCCTCTTTAGTTTTATTGATTTACTCTTTAGGTTCGAGGTTATTTGTAGCCTCTGTAGTTTAAATTGTTCCACAACATTTCTGAGGGGGAAAGAAAACTCTAAATAATAATCTCAGTGTCCAAGAACGGGGATAAGGTAGCACATTGTGGAATGTTTACAATCAAAACATGCATCCATCCATCTTCTTCCGCTTATCCAAGGTCGGGTCGCGGGGGCAGCAGCCTAAGCAGGGAAGCCCAGACTTTCCTCTCCTCAGCCACTTGGTCCAGCTCCTCCCGGGGGATCCCGAGGCGTTTCCAGGCCAGCCGGGAGACATAGTCTTCCCAACGTGTCCTGGGTCTTCCCCGCGGCCTCCTACCGGTCGGACGTGCCCTAAACACCTCCCTAGGGAGGCGTTCGGGTGGCATCCTGACCAGATGCCCGAACCACCTCATCTGGCTCCTCTCCATGTGGAGGAGCATCGGCTTTACTTTGAGCTCCCCCCGGATGGCAGAGCTTCTCACCCTATCTCTAAGGGAGAGACCCGCCACCCGGCGGAGGAAACTCATTTCGGCCGCTTGTACCCGTGATCTTGTCCTTTCGGTCATAACCCAAAGCTCATGACCATAGGTGAGGATGGGAACGTAGATCGACCGGTAAATCGAGAGCTTTGCCTTCCGGCTCAGCTCCTTCTTCACCACAACGGATCGATACAGCGTCCGCATTACTGAAGACGCCGCACCGATCCGCCTGTCGATCTCACGATCCACTCTTCCCTCACTCGTGAACAAGACTCCGAGGTACTTGAACTCCTCCACTTGGGGCAAGATCTCCTCCCCAACCCGGAGATGGCACTCCACCCTTTTCCGGGCGAGAACCATGGACTCGGACTTGGAGGTGCTGATTCTCATCCCAGTCGCTTCACACTCGGCTGCGAACCGATCCAGCGAGAGCTGAAGATCCTGGCCAGATGAAGCCATCAGGACCACATCATCTGCAAAAAGCAGAGACCTAATCCTGCAGCCACCAAACCAGATCCCCTCAACGCCTTGACTGCGCCTAGGAATTCTGTCCATAAAAGTTATGAACAGAATGGGTGACAAAGGGCAGCCTTGGCGGAGTCCAACCCTCACTGGAAACGTGTCTGACTTACTGCCGGCAATGCGGACCAAGCTCTGGCACTGATCATACAGGGAGCGAACTGCCACAATCAGACAGTCCGATACCCCATACTCCCTGAGCACTCCCCACAGGACTTCCCGAGGGACACGGTCCAATGCCTTCTCCAAGTCCACAAAACACATGTAGACTGGTTGGGCAAACTCCCATGCACCCTCAAGGACCCTGCCGAGAGTACAGAGCTGGTCCACAGTTCCACGACCAGGACGAAAACCACACTGTTCCTCCTGAATCCGAGGTTCGACTATCCGGCGTAGCCTCCTCTCCAGTACACCCGAATAGACCTTACCGGGAAGGCTGAGGAGTGGGATCACAATCAAAACAATCCAGAATATATTGGAATGAATATTTCCCACAAATAGAATCCAAAAACTTGAATTATTTATATCCGAATCTTTTCTTATAACTGCTTCAAGTTATTATATAAACACGTGAACAAATTCTTAGAAGAACCAGAACAAGGATCCGGTCTTTTGAACGGTTCTTTGAAAGGATCCGCTCTTTCTCGTTTATTGTTTTTCGGATTTACCTCGAACTATTCTTCAGTAAGCTCTTCTATTCTGCTATTTCCTTCGGGTTAAAATGTCGGTATTTTATGGATGCTGTCACACTTTGAGCGTTGTTTCCCACAAAGCCATCCATGTCCTGAGACGGAACGATCCGGCCTCTGCCAGCGCTAAAAAAGCCACGTTAATTACTGAGCGGTTTGCCTCGTAGCCCCGCCCACCGCCGACAAATACGTCATCTCGGGAAGAAAGAAAGCGTGAAACAGGAAATGACGAGAAGAAAAGCGACAGTGTCAGGGAGATGAAGGCCGTCGTGTCCAATCTGGTTCGTACCAATAAATAATAAATAAGAAATGATACAAAAAATACTCCTGTGGTATCGACCAAACCCTGTTGGTATCCATGTTTGAATCCAGCCCGCCGCGCGAGACCCCAGTTAGCGTCCGGCCTGGCAAAGAGCTACCACACAGTGGCTTCGTTCATTTCCGTGGGCGGGTGTGACAAGTGGTTGCTGTACCCGTTGGCGTTTAGAGACAGCGAGGTGAAGGGCGGGCTGGGCCCAAACACCTCGGAGGGCATACTGTGCAGGGTCCCCGGCATGCCGGGCTCGGGGCTCGGAGAGTCCCCGGGGTGGTGGGACATGATATCGGAAAAGCGCTGCACTTCGCTGGATGGATGGTGGCCCGGAAGGGGGTGGTCCATACCTCCCAGGGGTGTGCCCGTGGGGCCTGAAGAGGGCACAAAGGGCAGATCAACTGGGGTCTGGGCTTGCGACGAAGGTGGGCCCTGAGGAAAGAAGTCATAGTTCCCTCCTGGACCGTAATACTCGCTTTGATAATCTGCAGATTGACAAAATGAAGATGGATGAGCGGGGAGAAGAGAAATAACATTGAAGAAGGCATGTTTGAATAGTCATGTCGGCTACATTAGTCACAGAGCCGCTTGCTCTTAATTCATTCTCGGCTGCACTTGGGTGGCTAGAACACATCCAGGCTGCAGAATTAATTAAAAGTCGGTCCATTTCGTCGGCAATTCTACAAAAGCAATTCACTCCATCCGTAAAATATCAAATATTTGACTGATTTTAAACCCACAAGGGCTAACTTTGGTCACCAAGCTCGAAAGCTGACAACTGTCTTCAGAAACAAAGTGAAGATGTTCATGTTTTTAGAAAATACTACTAATTAAAGGTTTATGCTGGGTTGACCTGACACAGTTAAGTGTGTTGCTTTCCTTGGTGTTACTAATCCGTGTCATTGGCGTGTGACTCGCCGACTAGACTATAATAAAAACGTAATCTAGTGTTGAATATCAGGGAGGTAAGGAGTGGAATGCTGTCTCCGTGAGAGTTTGTCCGTTGTAATCATTCTATCCCAGAACTCCCACCCGCCTCCTCCCGAGCTACACAATGTGGAGACCACCATGTGAAACACCGACTAAGTCTGCAAACTATGCTAACGCTAGCTAGGATGACACATACACCTAGAACGCGTGTCATCAGCTTGTGTTGTTGTGGACTACACCACCCGTGTAGGATCCAGGTCAGGTCAACGTAAGTTCTACATAAGACCAGAGTAAGATCAATGTCAAGTCCATGTCAGATCGATGTCGGGTCCTATTGTCATATCAAAATATGATCAGAGTAAGATCGATGTCATGTCGACATAAGATCAGAGTTAGATCAATGTCGGGTCCATGTCAGATCGATGTCAGCTTGACATAAGATCAGCGTGAGATCGATGTTAGGTCTCTGTCAAGTCCATGTCAGATCGATGTCGGGTCCGATTGTTATATCGAAATATGATCAGAGTAAGATCGATGTCAGGTCGATGTAAAATCGACATAAGCTTAGAGTAAGATCGATGTCAGGTCGATGTCAGATCCACATAAGATCAGCATAGGATCGTGGTCAGGTCCATGTCAGGTCTATGTGAAGTCCATGTCAGGTCGATGCAAGATTGACATAAGATTAGAGTAAGATCGATGCTAGGTCCATGTCAAGTCCATCTCAGATCAATGTCAGGTGGACATTTGATCAGAGTAAGATTGATGTCCGGTCCATGTCAGATCTTTGTCATGTCAACATAAGATTAGAGTAAGATTGATGTTAGGTCCATGTCAAGTCCATCTCAGATCAATGTCAGGTTGACATTTGATCAGAGTAAGATTGATGTTAGGTCCATGTCAAGTCCATCTCAGATGGATGAGGAGTCGATGTAAGATCGACATATGATCAGCGTAAGATTGATGTCAGATTGATGTCAGATTGATGTAAAATCAGCATAGGATCGTGGTCAGGTCCATGTCAGGTCTATGTGAAATCGATGTAAGATCGACATAAGATAAACGTAAGATCGATGTTAGGTCCATGTCAGGTCGAAGTAAGATCCACATAAGATTAGAGTAAGATTGATGTCATATTGATGTAAAATCAGCATAGGATCGTGGTCAGGTCCATGTCAGGTCTATGTGAAGTCCATGTAAGATCGACATAGGATTAATGTAAGATCGATGTTAGGTCCATGTCAGGTCGAAGTAAGATCCACATAAGATTAGAGTAAGATTGATGTCAGGTCGATGTAAGATCCACATAAGATCAGCATAAAATCGTGGTCAGGTCCATGTCAGGTCTATGTAAAGTCCATGTAAGATCCACATAAGATCAGCATAGGATCGTGGTCAGGTCCATGTCAGGTTTATGTGAAGTCCATGTAAGATCGACATAAGATCAATGTTAGGTCCATGTCAGATCGATGTAAGATATAAATCAATATACAATGTACATGCAAAATGTATGTCAGATTGATGTAAGATATATGTAAGATAGATGTAAAATAGATGTAAGATATAAATCAATATACAATGTATATGTATGTCAGATCGATGTAAAATCGATATAAGATATATGTAAGATCGATTGTTAGATACTGTATATGTAAGATTGATGTAAAATATATGTAATATCGATGTAAAGTAGATGTAAGATACATGTCAGATCGATGTAAAATAGATGTAAATATCGATGTAAAATAGATTTAAGATCGATGTAAGATATATGTAAAATATATGTAAGATATATGTAAAATATATGTAAGATATATGTAAGCTATGTGTAAAATATATGTAACATATATGTAAAATAGATGTAAGATCGATGTAAAATAGATGTAAGATCGATGTAAAACAGATGTAATATACTGTATATGTAAAATATATGTAAAATAGATGCAAGATATATGTAAGATATATGTAAAATAGATGCAATATATATGTGAAATAGATGTAAGATCGATGTAAAACAGATGTAAGATAAATGTAAAATATATGTAAAATAGATGCAAGATATGTAAGATATATGTAAAATAGATGCAAGATTGATGTAAGATATATGTAAGATAGATGTAAAATAGATGCAAGATTGATGTAAGATATATGTAAGATAGATGTAAAATAGATGCAAGATCAATGTAAGATATATGTAAAATATATGTAAAATAGATGCAAGATATATGTAAGATATATGTAAAATAGATGCAAGATATATGTAAGATATATGTAAAATAGAAGCAAGATTGATGTAAGATATATGTAAGATAGATGTAAAATAGATGCAAGATTGATGTAAGATAGATGTAAAATAGATGCAAGATCAATGTAAGATATATGTAAAATATATGTAAAATAGATGCAAGATATATGTAAGATATATGTAAAATAGATGCAAGATTGATGTAAGGTATATGTAAGATAGATGTAAAATAGATGCAAGATCGATGTAAGATATATGTAAAATATATGTAAAATAGATGCAAGATATATGTAAGATATATGTAAAATAGATGCAAGATATATGTAAGATAGATGTAAAATAGATGCAAGATCGATGTAAGATCTATGTAAGATCTATGTATGATTTGTGTAAGAACAATGTAAGATATATGTAAGATTGATGTAAGATATATGTAAGATATATGTAAAAAAAATAGATGTAAGAATGTTAGCATTACATTAAAATACTGTTCATAAGTGTATAAAATAGATGCATTTAATTAAAATACTGGTCATAAGTGTATAAAATAGATGCATTAAATTAAAATACTGGTCATAAGTGTATAAAATAGATGCATTAAATTAAAATACTGGTCATAAGTGTATAAAATAGATGCATTAAATTAAAATACTGGTCATAAGTGTATAAAATAGATGCATTTAATTAAAATACTGGTCATAAGTGTATAAAATAGATACATGAAATTAAAATACAGGTCATAAGTGTATAAAATAGATCGATGTAAAACAGATGTAATATATATGTAAAATATATGTAAAATAGATGTAATATATATGTAAAATAGATGTAAAATAGATGCAAGATATATGTAAGATATATGTAAAATAGATGCAAGATCGATGTGAAATAGATGTAAGATCGATGTAAAACAGATGTAAGATATATGTCAAATATATGTAAAATAGATGCAAGATATATGTAAGATATATGTAAAATAGATGCAAGATATATGTAAGATATATGTAAAATAGATGCAAGATTGATGTAAGATATATGTAAGATAGATGTAAAATAGATGCAAGATCGATGTAAGATCTATGTATGATTTGTGTAAGAACAATGTAAGATATATGTAAGATTGATGTAAGATATATGTAAGATATATGTAAAAAAAATAGATGTAAGAATGTTAGCATTACATTAAAATACTGTTCATAAGTGTATAAAATAGATGCATTTAATTAAAATACTGGTCATAAGTGTATAAAATAGATGCATTAAATTAAAATACTGGTCATAAGTGTATAAAATAGATGCATTAAATTTAAATACTGGTCATAAGTGTATAAAATAGATGTAAGGGTATTTGCATGAAATTAAAATACTGTTCACAAGTATATAAAATAGATGTAAGGATGTTTGCATTAAATTAAAATACTGTTCATAAGTGTATGAAATAGATGCATTAAAATAAAATACTGTTCATAAGTGTATAAAATAGATGCATTAAATTAAAATACTGTTCATAAGTGTATAAAATAGATGCATTAAATTAAAATACTGGTCATAAGTGTATAAAATAGATGTAAGAATGTTTGCATTAAATTAAAATACTGTTCATAAGTGTATAAAATAGATGCATTAAATTAAAATACTGTTCATAAGTGTATAAAATAGATGCATTAAATTAAAATACTGGTCATAAGTGTATAAAATAGATGCATTAAATTAAAATACTGGTCATAAGTGTATAAAATAGGTGCATTAAATTAAAAATACTGTTCATAAGTGTAAGAATGAAATGAAGTTGTGATTTAGACAAAGCAAGTGTGTGCTTCATGTTAAGTTGATGTTATAGAATGTGCTTATAAAGATTGTACACTTTTTGTTGACAATCATTCAAAAGGTCACAACTTTAGGAGCCTTTTACTTCATAATATATTTTTGTTTTTTTAAATCCTTACTTGAAAACAACTTGACACCGCTTTGTGCTTATTACCACAAATTGAACAAAGAACATTTACATTGAAAAACATTGAAAGCATTTATTGAGTGTCTTATTTGCTGTTGTGAGGTTTTTGCTACAACAGTCAGACTTTCTGAGGTGAAAAGCCTGACTGTGATATTTTCTTAGCTTCTTTTCTGTTGAACTGTAATATTCTATTAAAACATTACGACTGTTAGCAGATTTAAAACGAGCTTTAGTAGTAATTGACATGACACACTGCTAGTTTAAGAAAGTCCACCTCTCCTAAATGGTTGCTATACGTCACTGAAAGACTTCATGAGTAGAAGTCAAGTACAAAACTGGACAGGACGTATTTGAGGACATTTGAAAAGTTACTTTGTCACGCATTTGAAGAAGAAAACTCACCTCCGTAGTAAGAGAAAGGTCCATTAGGGATAAGCTCTCCTGGTTCCAAGCGGTCCACCAGGGTCCTCATCCGCCTGGGGCTCCTAAAGAAGGCATGCCTTCGGGCCCCCAGAGCACTCAACTGCTTCATGCGTCTCTCTTTGGAACGACGGTTCTGGAACCACACCTGAAACACACCAGGTCTCTCTTACCAATCACATACAATTCATCTCAGACGCTGAACCTCGTTAAACGTCTATTTCGCCTAAAAGTGCCCCCATGACACTTTTTTTGTTTTATTCTAGAAAATACTCATTTATATCCAGTGACATGTCTTCAGTCCCTGACCACGTTAGTTAGATATGATATCTAACATATGGTGTTTGTAATCAGGGCCGGCCCGTGGCATAGGCCGTATAGGCAAATGCTAAGGGCGCCGTCCATGAGGGGGCGCCACGCCAGTGCCACAAATGTTGGAGAAAAAAAAAAAAAAGAAAAAAAGTTGGTACTATTATTTCTAAATACAAAAAATAATCCCACGTTAATTAAAATGCAAAGTAAAGCCTATTTAATAGAAATATTATTTGTTACAACATTACGCCCCCCCTCCTCCCCCCGCACGGTGCGCCCCCTCCCTTCCCGTATCATGACTCTTTTTGGACGTCACCACATCAAAAAATCAACACAAGATGTCAAAACGGCCAAAACTGTCAGGTGCCCAGGGAAGAAAAAAGAGAAAAGAAGAGGAGGAGAAACGAGAAAAGACAGAGGTAGCAGGTAGGTGAGCCGAACATGAAATTATTTGTCTGTTACAGAATGTGATAGTAACCCGGCTTTTTAGCATTAAGCTAATGTCACATGATTCGGCAATTGCCAATCAATAAATAGCTAGTTCTGTTTTAACGTCGGGTTAATATTGTGGAGGGGGCTAAATTGTTATGGAAAATAATAATGTAACGTTAGGTAATTACAGTACTCCCACCTTACATTTTTCAGGGACATTTGTGTTAGATCTTTTAAGCAGCTGTTTTTTGTTTACATTGTTATTGCCTTCTGGTTAGCTATGTTTGCCCTGCAGGTAATAGTCACTTTTCCACCCCTTTATATATTAGGTATAGTTGTAAGTAAAAAAAAAAAAAAGGTCAAAGACAAAGCTATTCGGTTTCTTGTGAGTATATACACTTCACTGCCGATGTGGGGGGGGCGCCACCCAAAATCTTGCCTAGGGCGCCAGATTGGTTAGGGCCGGGCCTGTTTGTAATGTACACATAATATGCAATCACTGCACAAAACAGGTGTAATTTCCTTAAATAAATTAAAAACAATGTTGAATATTCAAAATAAAAATGGTATAATTCATTATAAAGAAAAAAGTACATATTAAATCCTACATTTTAGATATTCATTTAATATAAAAGTATAATAAAAGCATTTTAACTGATTTTGTATGGATTTTAATTGTTGCTACATATGTAATTCAAATATGTTATGTATTTAATGTAAATTGTACAATATATTCTTGCACATTTTAGTTTTTTTTATGGATTTTTATTATTGCTAAATCCTGTAGAACAGGTGTGTCATTGAGGGCCACATTGCAGTTATGGCTGAATATTATTACAATGTGAATGTACAAGGAGTCGCCTTATATATAATATCACACATTTTATTATTATACATCATTTTTGACGTACACGGTAAATAAAAATATCTGTGGTATTTCCCACAATTATCCCATTAAATTGACCTTGTTTTTTGTTTTTTTTTACAGCATCACTGTATTTAACAGTAAAATTCCGGCAACTGAGCTGCCAGTTTTTTTTTTTTCCCGTACAATCTATCGTTTTTGTTATAATGCACAATTTAATGAGTAATATAAGTCAAGTAGATATTTAAGTATTTATTCAAATTTTATGCTATTTTGTGGAATGTAAGCTAATATATTAGTTGCCGTATTAGACAATATTAATGTTGAAAAGATATGATGTACATGAAGAATTAGATGAAGTACTTTATTGATGCATATTATTTCCAGACTTTTAGCGGGCCAAATAAAATCATATGGCGGGCCAGATGTTGCCCACGGGCCTTGAGTTTGACACCCGTGATGTTTTTTACTATATCATTTAAATATATAGTATATGTAAATAATAACAATTGTCTGATATTTGCATCTTTTAGTTTTCCTAATGATTGTTGCTAATAGTCAAATACCCTCATTTGTTGTTAATAATTTATAATAATTTGTTAATAATATTAAAGTCACTAGTGACATTAATTACATATTATGTGAAATCATTAAATCTAATGCAAGTATATGAAATATATTGTCATGTCTGTGTAATCATGTTTTGTTTTAAGTCATGTTTTGTTTAGTTTCTGGCTTTTCACTCCCTTGTCTTGTTTGCATGATTACCCATTAGTTTCACCTGTTCCACGTTTGGACTCATTGTGCACTCTTGATTGTCACCATAGCAACCCATTAGTTTTCACCTGTCACGTCACGCACCTGTTTCACGTCTTGAGTCACGCACCTGTTTTCGTTAATCATGTCTGTAGTATTTAAGTTCAGTGTTTTTCAGTTTGTCTTTCTGACGACATCACCACATTTATGCTCTGTCCATGCCTGATACTTATTTCCATGTCCATTCTTCATGCAACTATTTTTGTCCAAGCCAAGTAAGTTTTTGTTCCATGTTTATAGTCTTTTTGGTTTCATAGTTTGTTCTCCGCCATTGTGCGTATTTTTCGTTTGTACTTTTTTGCTATAGTCTTTTGGTTTCATAGTTTATTCTCCGCCACTGTGCGCGCTTTTCGTTTTTTTTGATATAATAAATAAATCATGTACCTTCATTCCCGTCTCGCCCGTGCCAACTTTCCGTTGCATCCCGGAAAAGCAAACACCCAAGACCAAGTCTTGACATATATTCCTTAAGTCTGGGTTTGTAATGTACACATAATGTGCAATCACTATGCAAAAAAAAGGTTCTTTTTTTCCTAAACACATTAAAAACAATGTTGAATATTTATTACAAAATAAAAATATTTAAAAATAAGAAATGATGTATTGAATCCAAAATTGTAAATATTATTTTCAAAATAACATTATAATATAAACATGTTAATTGTTTTTGAATGGATGTTAATTGTCGCTATATCATATTTTGATACATATTTTTTTTTATAATATATCCATGCACATATTAGTTTTTCCAATTGATTGTTATTGTTGAATATTTTTCTATATAATTGAAATGTTTGGAATATTTTTAAAACATAATTGTCTAATGCAAGTATATGAAATATATTCCTTAAGTCTGGGTTTGTAATGTACACATAATGTGCAATCACTATGCAAAAAAAAGGTTCTTTTTTTCCTAAACACATTAAAAACAATGTTGAATATTTATTACAAAATAAAAATATTTAAAAATAATAAATTATATATTGAATCCAAAATTGTAAATATTATTTTCAAAATAACATTATAATATAAACATGTTAATTGTTTTTGTATGGATGTTAATTGTCGCTATATCATATTTTGATACATATTTTTTTATAATATATCCATGCACATATTAGTTTTTCCAATTGATTGTTATTGTTGAATATTTTTCTATATAATTGAAATGTTTGGAATATTTTTAAAACATAATTGTCTAATGCAAGTATATGAAATATATTCCTTAAGTCTGGGTTTGTAATGTACACATAATGTGCAATCACTATGCAAAAAAAGGTTCTTTTTTTTCCTAAACACATTAAAAACAATGTTGAATATTTATTACAAAATAAAAATATTTAAAAAATAAGAAATGATATATTGAATCCAAAATTGTAAATATTATTTTCTAAATAACATTATAATATAAACATGTTAATTGTTTTTGTATGGATGTTAATTGTTGCTATATCATATTTTGATATATATTTTTTATAATATATCCATGCACATATTAGTTTTTCCAATTGATTGTTATTGTTGAATATTTTTCTATATAATTGAAATGTTTGGAATATTTTTAAAACATAATTGTCTAATGCAAGTATATGAAATATATTCCTTAAGTCTGGGTTTGTAATGTACACATAATGTGCAATCACTATGCAAAAAAAGGTTCTTTTTTTCCTTAACACATTAAAAACAATGTTTATTACAAAATAAAAATATTTAAAAATAAGAAATTATATATTGAATACAAAATTGTAAATATTATTTTCAAAATAAAATTATAATATAAACATGTTAATTGTTTTTGTATGGATGTTAATTGTCGCTATATCATATTTTGATACATATTTTTTTAATAATATATCCATGCACATATTAGTTTTTCCAATTGATTGTTATTGTTGAATATTTTTCTATATAATTGAAATGTTTGGAATATTTTTAAAACAAAATTGTCTAATGCAAGTATATGAAATATATTCCTTAAGTCTGGGTTTGTAATGTACACATAATGTGCAATCACTATGCAAAAAAAAAGGTTCTTTTTTTCCTAAACACATTAAAAACAATGTTGAATGTTTATTACAAAATAAAAATATTTAAAAATAAGAAATGATATATTGAATCCAAAATTGTAAATATTATTTTCAAAATAACATTATAATATAAACATGTTAATTGTTTTTGTATGGATGTTAATTGTCGCTATATCATATTTTGATACATATTTTTTTTTATAATATATCCATGCACATATTAGTTTTTCCAATTGATTGTTATTGTTGAATATTTTTCTATATAATTGAAATGTTTGGAATATTTTTAAAACATAATTGTCTAATGCAAGTATATGAAATATATTCCTTAAGTCTGGGTTTGTAATGTACACATAATGTGCAATCACTATGCAAAAAAAGTTTTTTTTTTCCCTAAACACATTAAAAACAATGTTGAATATTTATTACAAAATAAAAATATTTAAAAATAATAAATTATATATTGAATCCAAAATTGTAAATATTATTTTCAAAATAACATAATATAAACATGTTAATTGTTTTTGTATGGATGTTAATTGTCGCTATATCATATTTTGATACATATTTTTTTTATAATATATGCATGCACATATTAGTTTTTCCAATTGATTGTTATTGTTGAATATTTTTCTATATAATTGAAATGTTTGGACAATTTTTAAAACATAATTGTTTAATATATGCAAGTTGTGGTGTTTTGTTGACATATTATGATAATGTTGTGATGTGTCTGAGTTATTCATTGAGAGGAGACAATGGGAAGAAGAGCCATGAAAAAGGTCTGAAGCTCATCATCTTGGCTTCAAATGCTAATCTTGGCTAAATACGATCGCACAATCCTCAGCTGTGCCAAAACTCCCGGCAGCCAGTTGGCGACTTTGCCTCGCCAAGTGCGCCAGGAATTTTTTTTTTTTTTTTTTTTTTAAAGGAGGCATATAAATTACCCATTTCCTAATCAACCTCACCAGTCGGCCAACTATTTTTTTCCCCCTTGTAAATGAAATCCACGTTCAATTCCAGTGGAGGAGGCCGCTTGTAAATTGGGGTGACGAATGTGAGAGAATGGAGCCTGCACGGCCTCGCCAGTCTGGCAGCTTGTGTTGACACCTCGCCATCAAACATAAGCTGTCACATGACACCTTTTAATGAGCGCATCATGTCGGGAAAGATGCATGGTCACCGGAAGAAGCGGAGCCGCAGAATTGTACGTGTGCTACGCAGGAGAGTGTTTTTCAACCACGCAGTCTGGTGTGCCGTGGGAGATGATGTCATAAAAATTATTTTTGTTGTTGTTGAGTGTCGGTGCTGTCTAGAGCTCGGCAGAGTAACCGTGTAATACTCTTCCATATCAGTAGGTGGCAGCAAGTAGCTAAATGCTACGTGGATGTCGGGAACATGCTTTGTGGTGATCACAATATGCGGGAGGTAAAAAGGTTAAACCAAAAATAAACAAAAGGTGATTGCCGCTAAGAAAAGGCATTGAAGCTTAGAGAAAGCCATGCAGAACGGAACTAAAACTGAACTGGCTGCAAAGTAAACAAAAACAGAATGCTGGACGACAGCAAAGACTTACGGCGTGTGGAGCAGCAGACGGCGTCCACAAAGTACATTCGTACATTACAGGCCCGGCCCTAACCAATCTGGCAAGATTTTAGGTGGCGCCCCCCCACATCAGCAGTGAAGTGTATATACTCACAAGAAGCCGAATAGCTTTGTCTTTGACCTTTTTTTTTTTTTTACTTACAACTATACCTAATATATAAAGGGGTGGAAAAGTGACTATTACCTGCAGGGCAAACATTAGCTAACCAGAAGGCAATAACAATGTAAACAAAAAACACCTGCTTAAAAGATCTAATACAAATGTCCCTGAGGAATGTAAGGTGGGAGTACTGTAATTACCTAACGTTACATTATTATTTTCCATAACAATTTAGCCCCCTCCACAATATTAACCCGACTTTAAAACAGAACTAGCTATTTATTGATTAGCAATTGCCGAATCATGTAACATTAGCTTAATGCTAAAAAGCCAGCTACTATCACATTCTGTAACAGACAAATAATTTCATGTAGGCTAACGTTACCTACCTGCTACCTCTGTCTTTTCTCGTTTCTCCTCTTCTTTTCTCTTTTTTCTTCCCTGGGCACCTGACAGTTTTGGCCGTTTTGACATCTTGTGTTGATTTTTTGATGTGGTGACGTCCAAAAAGAGTCATGATACGGGAAGGGAGGGGGCGCACCGTGCGGGGGGGGGGGCATAATGTAACAAATAATATTTCTATTAAATAGGCTTTACTTTGCATTTTAATTAACGTGGGATTATTTTTTGTATTTAGAAATAATAGTACCAACTTTTTTCTTTTCTTTTTTTTTCTCCAACATTTGTGGCTCTGGCGTGGCGCCCCCTGATGGACGGCGCCCTTAGCATTTGCCTATACGGCCTATGCCACGGGCCGGCCCTGGTACATTACATGACAATCAACAATGTCCCCGCAAAGGACGGCGACAACTTAAATAGCCTCGATTGCTAAAACAAAGTAGATGCGGGGGGAATAGCGCTCAAAGGAAGACATGAAACTGCTACAGGAAAATATCAACAAAACAGGAAAAGCCACCAAAATAGGAGCACAAGACAAGAACTAAAAGACTACACAGAGGAAATAACTCCAACTAAGTCAGGGGGTGATGTGACAGTAGTTTGAGACAAGAACTATAGTCATGCATGCTAGGTTATGGTTTGAATTCTTATCCAACACTTGCCACAACAACTCATTTTTTTAAAGTTTTCTGTTGATGGTGTAATAACGGACTACTCACTCCCGTACATACTGTCGATGTTTGAACTTGATTACCCGTATTAGACTACTGCAACTCACTTCTTGTCAGCAAGAAGATCCAGAAGCTGCAGTTCTTACAAAATAGTGCTGCTAGGATCCTGATGAGAGTGCGGAAATACGACCACATCACACCGGTTCTCAAATCCCTTCCCTGGCTTCCTGTTCCACTCAGGATCGAATACAAAGTCTCCCTACTAACTCACCAGTGCCTCCATGGAAATGCCCCCCTCTACCTCAAAGAACTTCTCACCCTCTAAACCTCCTCCAACCTCCGAGGACAAAGCTCAGAACTATGGGAGACCGGGCTTTCTGCTCCGCCACTCCCAGTCTGTGGAACGCTCTCCCTGACCACCTGAGGGCACCACAGACTGTGGATGCTTTTTAAAAAAAGGCTTAAAAACCCTTCTTTTTAAAAAAGCCCTTTTTTAGATATATGTTTTTAAATGCACTGTAGCACTTTGAGGTTGTTAAGCTCAATGTAAAGTGCTTTTACAAATAAAATCTATTATTATTATTATTATTAGGGCCCGCATGGCCCATTGCATAAGAATGGGACATAAGGACCTATTGAATTCTAAAGGTTTTATTATTATTATTATACCGGCCGCCTCTTTGAGCTGCAATTTGACCCACTTAACATGCTTCAAAACTCACCATATTTGACGCACACATCAGGGCTAGCGAAAATTGACTTTTGATAAAAAAAACAAACCCCAAAAATAAAAATTGCGCTCTAGCGCCCCCTAGGGAAAAAAAAAACTAGACTGCCTGTAACTCCCACTAGGAAGGTCGGAGAGACATGAAACAAAAACCTCTATGTAGGTCTGACTTAGACCTACATTTCATAATAGTACATTGTCGGGCTAAAATCAACAGGAAGTTGGCAATTCCCCCTTCAAGACAAAAAAGTACTAAAAACAGTAACTTTTGCCTCTTTGAGCTGTAATTTGACCCCCTTAACACGCAAACTCAAAACTCACCAAACTGAACGCACACATCAGGACTGGCAAAAATTGCGATCTAATAAAAAAACCTAACCCCAAATTTTAAAATTGCGCTCCAGAGCAATTTTTGAATAAAACGGAGAAAAAACTGCTCCTCGGAAGAAAAAAATGACAAAACTGCCTGTACCTCCCACTGGGAAGGTCGGAGAGACATGAAACAAAAACCTCTATGTAGGTCTCACTTAGACCTACATTTCATAAATTGACAACCCCCAGCAAAAATCAACAGGAAGTTTGCTATTCCCCCTTCAAAACAATTTTTTTGTAAAAACCGGTCACCTTCCTTCAAAAACAATCTCCTCTGAGCGCGTTTGTCGTTTCGCCTTCAAACTAACACAGGAGAGAGATTGAACCCTTGTGATTACAATGACAGAAGCGCTTTTTTTCTAACTGCTCCGGTTTTGATTTTATGACCCTTCAAAGACCCGCTGCGCTGATGCTGCTGCGCTGCTGTTTTTTTAAGATGGCTGCTTAAAAGCAGGAAGCACCAATGTGCCCACACAATGCAGACAAGGTAGGTACACTAGACAAAAGTCTTGGGACACTTCAGACTAAAAGTAGACAAAAGTATTGGGACACTTATGACTATCACTGGACAAAAGTATTGGGACATTTAGGACTAGCACCTGCCAAATACGCGGGCCCGACCAATGCTGCTTGCAGCTTTAATTATTATTATTATTATTATTGATTAAATTGTGACTGTGTACGATATTCATTGTACTCTAACCAGCGTTGTCCTGGTCAAACATAAAAAGCCATGAGTGGTCTTGCGAGCGTGTAGCTGGGAGACGCTACAACTTCCTGTTTACATTGGGCACCTCACGCAAACAACCAATCACACACCTTCTTATTGGGACGCGAGTTAGATTGATCGGTGCTAAGCGTCAGAGTATTTCCGAGAGTATTTTCCGTTGGCTGCCGACACAACACGAAAAAGTAGAACGTTTAGAACGTGCTTGCAAAGTACAAAGAAGAAGAATTATGATAAACACTGTCAACATCAGCTATAGCCGCCCTTAACAGCAGGCCCGGCCGACCTGTCTGACAAGCCTGTAAATGTGTGTTAGTCATGTATGATGTCTTTTTGTTATTTTTTTTAATTTTTTAAAAAAATTTTTTTGTGTGATGTGTAATGTCTAGTGTTTAAATGTACGGCAGTGACAATGAATTTCCCCAAGGGGACCAATAAATCTAATCTAATCTAAAAAAAACATTATCTTCATCTCAGTATGTTTATCATGACTGGCTTCATGATCTATTACAAGAACGGCTGTATGAATCATTCACGGGTGTCATTGTGCGACAAAAAGAAGTCAGTAAATGAACGTATGTATTTGTAAACGCTCTGAAGTGGGGGAGGGGTAGGAATGAATAAGCTTTGCTTCTTCCTACTCCTTTTCGGACATGATGTCAAGTGAAATGATATGAAATGGTGTGATGTATATTATGCTGTAAGTGTGTTCATGTTACAAATCAACTAAAGAAAGAACGAAAGAAAGAATTATCGGTAAATTGAGTGCAGCAAAAGTATCAATTTTCTTAGGTACATCATTATTGACTGTACATAAGCGTTTAAAAAACAAAAGTGTTTTTTTTCTATTTGTCGCACTTTTATTATTTCATTATTTTTATCTTGCAATCTTACTTTTTATCTGAACCCTTTCACCGTATTTATTTTGCACTATCTTGTTTAGCTTATGCATTGTTTATGATCTTTGTTTGTTTTTGTTTTTGTTCTTTGCTCTATGCTTTTTAACCTGCAAAGCACTTTGGTCCAATTTAAAAATTTTTGTAAACGTGCTATATAAATAAAGTTGCCTTGCCTACATAATGACTGTACCGTGCGTTTTTATTTGTTCTCAGCATTTTTTACTATTGAAACATACTTTCTGTCATTTCGTCATGCTCCCGCGTTTGATAACAATAGAGCGTTCTATTTAAGAAGACATTTGATACTTTTACTCCGATAGACTAACACTAGGACACAAAAGTTGAGCTAAGGAAAATAAGGACAAGATATATGACATACCCAATTCTTCCCAAAATTAAAGAAATGCAATTTTAAATTATTAATGCAATATACCCTTCAAAGGATTTTTTTAAACTTAAATGTAACATGGAGGTTGATGGCTGTTATATATGTGGTGATGTAGAGGATGTCAATCATCTGTTTGTGGAATGTAAGGCTGAAACGACGCGTCGACGTAGTCGACGTCATCGGTTACGTAAATACGTCGACGCCATTTTTGTGCGTCGGCGCGTCGCATATTTACGTCACACTACTGTCATGGCGTAGCGCAAAGCAGACGATGCGAGCGAGGGGAAAAAAGCACGCCAAAAGTGTGGGAGTATTTCAATAAACGGCCTAATAATGTTGTTGTATGCACACTGTGTCGAGCGGAAATGGCCTATCATAGCAGCACAACGGCTATGAACGAACATTTGAAATGAAAACCCCCGACAGCGTTCTTGCCATCACCATCAACAAGTCAATCGTCCGCGTGCGTATACGTTGTCATTATTACACAAAAACATGAATGTGTCATTTGTATCTGCGTTGTAAATTCATAAACTAAAGCACTGTTTGCTCTGAGAGGCGCGTTTGGCGTGCCTGTTCAGTGTTTACAAAGACGCGCTCCTCTTTAACGCTGTGGAGAGGCGGCGGCGGCGAGCGAGCGGCGAGGCGGGGCGCGCCGGGAGCGACGCCGCAAGAGACAGGGGACGACGAGCGAGCGAGGAAGAGGAGCTGAAAAGCGAGGAAAGAAAGAGAAAAGAGTTGGAAGAGAAAAGACTTTGTGTAAAATTAAAAGATTGTAAACCTGGCAAAGCCGTCTGGCGTTCAGTCTGTCGGTCCTGAAAGAACCCCACGGCACAAGACGTGTCACAAACGCTAACGTTAATTAGTTGTGCAAATACCTTTTACAACATTAACAGTTACATATACTATGTACAAACCAACAATTAACTTTCACTTTAATCATACTATCATTGTTGTGTTCTTAAGCAAAATAAGCAATACTTTTACTTTTGTTGAAATGTTTACACTGTACACTTTTTTGTATTGGATGTTTAGCTTTATTTTTGCACATTTTAGCAAATAAGCAATACTTTTACTTTTGTTGAAATGTTTACACTGTTACAGAATATTTCCGTTTTGCACTTTTTTGTATTGGATGTTTATCTTTATTTTTGCACATTTTAAAGCAAAATAAACAATACTTTTACTTTTTAAATGCTTATACTATTCCAGAATATTAAGATTTGCACTGGATGTTTACTTTTATATTTGCACATTAAAAAGCAAATAAGCTACTTTTAATTTTGTTAAATGTTAAAAGTTTTAAATGTTTACATTGTTACAGAATATTTTGTCATGTTGTTGTCAATGTTGACTGAGTGGCCATACTTTTTTTTTTGTAAATAAAAGCCATGCCTTTTGAAAAAACTGGCCTACATTTATTTTTTCCTCTTCATTTTAAATAAAAAAAATAATCGGTAAAAGGAAAAATAATCTATAGATTAATCGAAAAAATAATCTATAGATTAACCGATTAATCGAAAAAATAATCTATAGATTAATCGGTAGAAAAATAATCGTTAGCTGCAGCCCTAGTGGAATGTGAGCGTGTACATGTGTGTGTGTGAGAGAGTGTACATGTGTGTGTGTGATACTGTACGTGTGTGTGAGAGTGTACATGTGTTTTGGGAGGAGATGAGAGATGGGCTGAGAAACAAGGGTGTGGAGATGTCCCCATCCTCTATAGAAGAGATCACCTATGGTATTTTTTTTATAAAGGACTGTAACATAGAAATGTTTGTCAACATTATTATGCTCCAGGCAAATTTTTTTCTACATAAATGTCAATTTATGAAAATAAGGCCTACATTTCCTAATTGGCTTAATGGGTTACAATTATCAATCAAATATTAGAGGATGATTAATAGTACAAAATCACTTAAATTTATATCTTTGTTAAAAACATTTAAAGTGATTTAGGTTTTTTTAATTATTATAATTGCTTTCATATTTTTTTGTATTATTACTCTATCTGTATTTGTTTTCTTTCCTTGATGTTGAAAGTGCCTTGACTTTTGTGTAAATTATAAATGTATGTTTGTTTAAAAAAAAAAAACTTGGGTCCGGTCTTTAAAATCGCTACTTCCGGTTCCGGTGTCGGGATATGAAAACACATTAATTTTGTTCTGCTTTCATTTCTGTTGATATGTTTGTAGATGTTTCTGTAGGAGTCTTGAAACTTTGTGCCACGTCTAAAGTATCTTCTTGACATGTTAGCCAGAGTCTCAGGCACACGGCACAGATCTTTATATCCGCTAGTGATGGGTTGATGAGGCGTCATGAAGCGTTTCGACACATTGCAAAACTGTATTGATACTGTGTCGATACTGTGTCACTAAATACTGACATCTGCTGGACATTAAAAATCCCTACAGGCAACCTATGGACCGACTCAACTGACACTGATTTGTTATCCTAGTACAGGGGTCACCAACCTTTTTGAAACCAAAAACTACTTCTTGGGTACTGATTAATGCGAAGGGCTACCAGTTTGATACACACTTAAATAAATAAATATATTGTCATTTGTAAGTTACACGTAAGTGTGATTTAAACAAGAATAGCTAAATAAATAAATGTATATATATAAAAAAAAAAGGGTATTTCTGTCTGTCATTCCGTCGTACATTTTTTTTTTTCCTTTTACGGAAGGTTTTTTGTAGAGAATAAATGATGAAAAAAAAACACTTAATTGAACGGTTTAAAAGAGGAGAAAACACGAAAAAAATTAAAATACAATTTCAAAACATAGTTTATCTTCAATTTCGACTCTTTAAAATTCAAAATTCAACCGACAAAAAGAAGAGGAAAAACTAGCTAATTTGAATCTTTTTGAAAAAATTAAAACAATAATTTATGGAACATCATTAGTCATTTTTCCTGATTAAGATACATTTTAGAATTTTGATGACATGTTTTAAATGGGTTAAAATCCAATCTGCACTTTGTTAGAATATTTAACAAATTGGACCAAGCTATATTTCTAACAAAGACAAATCAGTATTTCTTCTAGATTTTCCAGAACAAAAATTTGAAAAGAAATTCAAAATACTTTGAAATAAGATTTAAATTTGATTCTACAGATTTTCTAGATTTGCCAGAATAATTTTTTTGAATTTTAATCATAGTAAGTTTGAAGAAATATTTCACAAATATTCTTCGTCAAAAAACCAGAAGCTAAAATATTTATTATTCTTTACAATAATTAAAAAAAAAAATGTACTTGAACATTGATTTAAATTGTCAGGAAAGAAGAGGAAGAAATTTAAAAGGTAAAAAGGTATATTTGTTTAAAAATCCTAAAATCATTTTTAAGGTTGTATTTTTTCTCTAAAATTGTATTTCTAAAAGTAATAAGAAGCAAAGTAGAAAATAAATGAATTTATTTAAACAAGTGAAGACCCATCCATCCATCCATTTTCTACCGCTTATTCCAAGTGAAGACCAAGTCTTTAAAATATTTTCTTGGATTTTCAAATTCTATTTGAGTTTTGTCTCTTTTAGAATTAAAAATGTTGAGCAAAGCGAGACCAGCTTGCTAGTAAATAAATACAATTTAAAAAATAGAGGCAGCTCACTGGTAAGTGCTGCTCTTTGAGCTATTTTTAGAACAGGCCAGCGGGCGACTGATCTGGTCCTTACGGGCTACCTGGTGACCGCGGGCACCGCGTTGGTGACCCCTGCCCTAGTATATACAATAACATAAACCAAGTCATTGTATTTCATTTAGGATTATTTCATATCTTCATTTAAAAAAATATATATTTGTATCTTTTTTAGATACAGTCAATAAATAATGTGAACATGTATCATAACATGGAAATCTAAGAGAACGTGTTGTGGATGATTGTGGACTGGGAATTTTTTTAATTTTATTTTTTTTACACATTTTTATTTAAAAAAAAAAAAAAAAGTTTTCCCGACGTATTACATTTTAGACGATTTTTCTTAAGTTATTATTTCTCCCGCTGTAGAAAAGAGCCGCTCACAGGGCACAGAGGAGGCGTCAGTGCGACACAGTTCGCGTATCGGTCACGTGACCAAAACAGCTCAGGATCGGTCACGTGACTTTCTAAAAGCGGTACGCGCACCGACACAGGGTTTTGCTCTATGAGCTCCACGCATGCGCCGATGCATATCCGCTTTTTCAACACAATCAGGATTCCTAACACAAGACTGCTATGAACATTATTGACTACAGAGATTTAATGACACTTCTGCTCTTCTAGGACTTTTATCAAACGCTTGACTCACTGGAACATATGACCTTCTTTTAAGTTTCACAAATAATTAAAGGACTTAATAAAAAAAATAAACGCGTTATATTTCTTTTTATCGCGGCATCCAATGGCTGCACGTAGTACTGCGATGTCGTCTGCCAATCAACAACGGAGAAGAAGAAGAAGAAGGAATATGATTGGTTCTCTGTGGGAGGCGCCAAGATAAACAGGAAGTGACGGCCGGCAAAATGACTTTGACAGTGTCACTTTTTTGTGTGAGGTAAAGTCGAATTATTATAAAGTTGTTACTTACTGTTGGGATTTATTAGCAACACTTTTACGTGTACTGTAGGTAAGCGTAACTACACAATTACTTTACCGTGCGTTTTTATTTGTTCGAGGCATTTTTGCTATTTAACCATACTTTCTGTCATTTCGTCATGCTCTCGCGTTTGCTAACAATAAAGTGTTTTATTAAAGAATATATTCGACACTTTTACTGCGATATACTTACATTAGGCACACGCGTAACGTTTCTTTTTATCACGACAGCTAACGGCTGCACGAAGTACTGCGATGTCGTCTGCCGACCAACAACGTAGAAGAAGAAGATGAAGGAATATGATTGGTTCTCTGTGGGAGGCGCCAAGATAAACAGGAAGTGACGGCCCGGCGACCATGGCGGCAAAATGACCTCGACGGCGTCACTTTTTTTGTGAGGTAAAGTCGAATTATTAAGATGTGCTATTTGGATTTACACAGTATGAAAAAAAGATTTGAAAATGAATTTTACCTTTGCAACCTCATTATACTATTGGCTAAGTTTTATATTCATAAATGTAAGTGTCTCAATATAGGCGAGGGCGGACCTACGTCACTTCCGCCTGCCTAGCAACCGTCGCCATATTGAATTTGTTGAAAACAAACCAGCTCACAGCGAACACAGCATTGACAGAAAAGGCATTTAACGAGGTTTCACGGCATTTTAAACTGTTCTAAATGGCGTATGATTATGTAAATAGTCTTTCCAGTGAGGCTAGGTTAAGATACGAGTTAAAATGTTCTGTAGTCGGATTAAACGACTGCCCTTACCGCCTTCCAGCAGATGCTTGGACTGATAATCCTACACAATGGCCGGACATGGAATTTGGAAATCTTTATGTCTACCTCACAAGCGCACCAGGTCGGTTGTTAGCTTCGGTTGTTATATAACGAATAAATCACATAAAAATTGTTAAATCACCCAAGGTATGTTGATAAATGATAATAAGGATGACACGGTGGCTACCAGTATCTGTATATTTATTATATCTGTAGAGAGCTCATTCAAATTCAGTTCAGTATTATGATTTATTATTTGCTGAATTACTGGAAATAGCCTTTATACCGTATGTTATTGTTGTGCAACAACAACAACTTCAGCTGTCGAACGTTATTCAGTAAAAATTCAACGGGTTCAACATTAGCATGGACGGTATAGGCAAGTTGTGGTTAAGAAGGTGGATTTTTGTTCCTTATATTTACCAGAAACGAAGTGATCCGAACACACGACCCGGGTTTTTTGGGGGACTCCAGTGAGAACCGTCCTCGTTTTCCCGGTGTAAAGCTGCGAGCCATTTGTCTCGTCTCTGTGGGCTTTTAGCACGCTTTGGCAGAACAAAATACGACCTTTGTTTTCCCTGTTTCCAGTTGTGGTTTGCACAACCAAAAACAACACCGTTTTTTGGCATTTTGGAGGCAGAATGACGGGTTTAATCAGCGCAGGTCGACAGGTTAAAGAGTAACGGCGACGGTTTGTTTTCAACGCCAGTCAGGTTGCTATGGCTCGAAGAACCCGTATGTAGCTCAGTTGCCTGGATGTCAGCCCTGCCCTATTGGCTAAGTTTTATATTCATAAATGTAAGTGTCTCAATATACCCGACCATTTTTTTGTGCCTTTAAAAAAATAATTGGAATTTTACTTTTAAACATTTTCCACCTATAACAACCAAAAAGCTGTTAAAACTATGATGCTGTGCTCCAAATTTAAATTATTTACGGAACTTGTGTGAGCCTATGGCGTTACACACACACACACACACACACACACACACACACACACACACACACACACACACACACACACACACAGCATTCTATTTGAGTTACTTTATTGAGTTTACAACCCCCTGCCGTGGTTTTATACAGTTTCTGTACTTGGTTTTGATTATTATTACCGTATTTTCCGCACCATAAGCCGCCCTGGGTTATAAGCCGCGCCTTCAATGAACGGCATATTTCAAAACTTTGTCCACCTATAAGCCGCCCCGTGTTATAAGCCGCATCTAACTGCGCTAAAGGGAATGTCAATAAAACAGTCAGATAGGTCAGTCAAACTTTAATAATATATTAAAAACCAGCGTGATGTGGGCGCGCATGGAGTCGTATATCAACATGGACGGAGCTGCGTGAAAAAAGCCACCCGGCCTCTTCGCGTAAACTTCCCTTAACCACTCGCTCATCTTTTCTTCATCCATCCATCCCTTCGAGTTAGCTTTTATGATGACGCCGGCTGGAAAGGTCTCTTTTGGCAAGGTCTTCCTTTTGAATATCACCATGGGTGGAAGTTTCTGGCCATTAGCATGGCAAGCTAGAACCACAGTGAAGGATGACTTCTCATTCCCTGTGGTGCGAATATTCACCGTACGTGCTCCCGTTGTATCCACAGTGCGGTTCACAGGAATATCAAAAGTCAGTGGAACCTCGTCCATGTTGATAATGTTCTCTGGCCGGATCTTTTTTTCAGCTATCTTGTTTTTACAATATGCACGGAAAGTAGCCAGCTTTTCTTGAAAGTCTTTAGGCAGTTGCTGTGAAATAGTAGTCCGTGTGCGGATGGAGAGATTGCGTCTTTTCATGAACCGGAAACCTGTCGCTTAGTAGGAGCCATTTTGTGGTCTTTACAGATGTAAACACACAAAGGAAATGAAACGTAATATCCGCGCGCTTCTTCTTCTTTTACGGGGGCGGGTGGTTGCTTACAGTAGAAGAAGAAGCGCTTCCTCTTCTACGGGGAAAAAAGATGGCGGCTGTTTACCGTAGTTGCGAGACCTAAACTTTATGAAAATGAATCTTAATATTAATCCATATATAAAGCGCACCGGGTTATAAGGCGCACTGTCAGCTTTTGAGTAAATTTGTGGTTTTTAGGTGCGGCTAATAGTGCGGAAAATACGGTATTTCTTTGATTATATGTAAAAAAATAAAATACAATTTAAAAAAAAAAAAAAGTATAATTTTTATAAAGTTGTTACTGACTGTTGGGATTTATTAGCAACACTTTTACATATACTGTACTTAATATGTACTATTAATGATATATATTCAACAGATAGCAGCAGTTTAGGTGTCGATTCACTCAAGTGATTTTTGTCTTGTACCTTTACTGTCATGTTAGTGCGAGCGTGACGCTGACCTGGATGACCCTCATGTTGAGGCCGGTCTCCTGGGCCAGTTGCTCCCTGATGTGTCTGGTGGGTTTGGGGGTCGCGGCAAACGCTGCCTTCAGCGTCTCCAGCTGCTTGGCCTTGATGGTCGTCCGCGGCCCGCGCCGCTTGCCGCCCAGGTTCTGGTCGTCGTTTTCGTTATTTACAGTTTCCTTATCCGAGAGGGCGGCCATCTCCGTGTCCTTCAGGACCACGTCGTCCTGCAGGGGGTCTTGGGAGTCCGGGGATAAACTGGGGTCACTGCACGCCGTAACTGGAAATGAGAATGTTTTAAATGGAGATTATAATCACATCTGATATGCAAACAAATGACTTAAACACTTCCTGACCCTCACTCACTGTGTAGGTGTGGGAAATGAATACTCTTATAATACATGTTTCGTTACGACATCGTCCAAATATACGATCTATTCCACATATGTCCCTTCAAACTGGGGTATTTTCACAGCTGTGGCTGTAGGCAACCTCCCAATATATATCTGTTTTAATTAACTCCACAAGATGATAGAAGCTGTATTAGGAATTTGTGCATGTGCTTTAAAATGTTTAAGTAATTAAAATAAATTGGATGCATATATGGCCTATAATCTGCAATTTGGGATGAATAGTTTGCCTATTTAATCCATCCGTTCGTTTGCTACCGCTTGTCCCTTCCGGGGTCGCGAGGGGTGCTAGAGCCTATCTCAGCTGCATTCGGGCAGAAGGCGGTGTACACTCTGGACTATTTAATATGCAACATAATTAGCTTCGCATCGAAAAACATTAACCGTTGTGGCAATAGGCAACCCCCCTGATGTATATTTAAAAAGATTAACTCCCAAGATGGCGGTATGGATGTTGGAATTATCATGCAGTATCTGCACGTCCTTTACAGAGTTGAAAATAGTTCATTCTGTATGCTTGCTGTTTAAATGGTTTGTATGTCAAATTGGGCAACATAATCTCATTTTAAGTAACACCTTGTAACATTCATTTTCATTTCACAACCAAATATTTATAATGGAAATAACATGTTGCTGTGTGTTGAAAAATTAAAGATGTTGGGTTCACTTTTGACAATACTACTGCTGTCTCTGCTCCCCGGGGTCCTGTCATTTTACACAATTTTAAAATTAGTATCGACATTTTCAGGTGTATTTCTTACAGTACCGTATTTTCCGCACTATTAGCCGCACCTAAAAACCACAAATTTACTCAAAAGCTGACAGTGCGGCTTATAACCCGGTGCGCTTTATATATGGATTAATATTAAGTTTCATTTTCATAAAGTTTAGGTCTCGCAACTACGGTAAACAGCCGCCATCTTTTTTCCCCGTAGAAGAGGAAGCGCTTCTTCTTCTACGGCAAGCAACCGCCAAGGTAAGCACCCGCTCCCATAGAAGAGGAAGCGCTTCTTCTTCTACTGTAAGCAACCACCCGCCCCCGTAGAAGAAGAAGAAGCGCGCGGATATTACGTTTCATTTCCTTTGTGTGTTTACATCTGTAAAGACCACAAAATGGCTCCTACTAAGCGACAGGTTTCCGGTTCATGAAAAGGCGCAATCTCTCCATCCGCACACGGACTACTATTTCACAGCAACTGCCTAAAGACTTTCAAAAAAAGCTGGCTACTTTCCGTGCATATTGTAAAAACAAGATAGCTGAAAAAAAGATCCGGCCAGAGAACATTATCAACATGGACGAGGTTCCACTGACTTTTGATATTCCTGTGAACCGCACTGTGGATACAACGGGAGCACGTACGGTGAATATTCGCACCACAGGGAATGAGAAGTCATCCTTCACTGTGGTTCTAGCTTGCCATGCTAATGGCCAGAAACTTCCACCCATGGTGATATTCAAAAGGAAGACCTTGCCAAAAGAGACCTTTCCAGCCGGCGTCATCATAAAAGCTAACTCGAAGGGATGGATGGATGAAGAAAAGATGAGCGAGTGGTTAAGGGAAGTTTACGCGAAGAGGCCGGGTGGCTTTTTTCACGCAGCTCTGTCCATGTTGATATACGACTCCATGCGCGCCCACATCACGCTGGTTTTTAATATATTATTAAAGTTTGACTGACCTATCTGACTGTTTTTTTGACATTCCCTTTAGCGCAGTTAGATGCGGCTTATAACACGGGGCGGCTTATAGGTGGACAAAGTTTTGAAATATGCCGTTCATTGAAGGCGCGGCTTATAACCCAGGGCGCCTTATGGTGCGGAAAATACGGTACACTCTTGGTCCGTTTTTGGGATGCAACCATATGGATTGATATTGTAATATTTACTCAAAAGTGTTTATAAACAAGTACGTTGCAGTCTTTGGCGAGCAGGCTTTAGTGCCAAGGAGGATTAAGGCTTAATTAAATATGCTCCTTTGTGGGTAAAGTCTCCTGTTTAAGAACACTTGGAAATATGTCAACAAAGACAAGTGGATCACATAGAAGCCGTGTGCCGCCATTTTCAGCTCGCAACTTCTACTGGCGCTCAGTTTATTCTAAAAAATAATATGTAGTGACTATTGCTGAAAAAATATTACACTAATTAGCATACATCGTATTGCTTTTAGCATCTTTCATGTACAAAATGAACCAAAAGGTGACCTTAAAACCAAGGTCTGTATACAATAAGTGATGAGAGTTTTATAGAACATGTCATCAGTAAATAAAACCAACGACGAAAGGAGCCCTCAATCTGTTACATTTGTTTTATAGGCAATGTTTTTCGTCATAGGGTCAGACGCAGGGCAGGGTCGTACGGCTGACAACTGAATCGCGATATAAGTGTTTTGTTTCGGTTGATATCAATAATGATTGATATTTTTTATGGCTTATGGAAAATAAGGAGCTTGAGAAAAATATATTTTATTTGAAATGTAACTTCCTGTGATTATAATCCCTCAGCTATCAAGGCAGAAAGGAAATGTCAACACAAGCATGGAAAAGACTCAAACAATGTCAACAAAATAGTACAATCTCATTGAACACTTAGCAATAAGCTCTTAAAATGAAGGAATATGGATGAAATGCTTCATAAAGTGTAAGAAAACTGAACTTGTAAATATAGAGAAACCTGAGAAGAACTATTTTCTGCAGGTTTAATGCTAGGAAATAACGTCTGTGTAACATTAATTTGCCCTGTTATTCCTATTTAACTATGGACATTATTTTTTGTTTTGCAATAATTGTTTAAATATGATTAATATATCGGTCGACATCGATAATTATTGACATTTTTTATGACCTATGATAAATACGGAGCAGGATAAAAGTATATTTTATTTAAAATGTAACTTCCTGTGATTATAATCCCTCAGCTATCAAGGCAGAAAGGAAATGTCAACACAAGCATGGAAAACACTCAAACAATGTCAACAAAATAGTAAAATCACATTGAACACTTAACAATAATCTTTAAAAAGGAATGTGCAAAAATAAGGAATACGTACGAAAAACTTAAAATGTAAGAAAACTGTGAAAATGTAAACATAGAGAAACCTGAGAAGAACTATTTGTGTAACATTAATTTGCCCTGTTATTCTTATTTAAGTATGGAAATTATTTTTTGTTTTGCAGTAATTGTTTAAATATTACTAATATATCGATCGATATCAATAATTATTTACATGTTTTATGACCTATGGGAAATAGGAGCAGGATAAAAATATATTTGATCTTAAATGTATAAATAAATATCGAGGCACAAAGGAACTGTCAACACAAGCATGGAAAAGACTCAAACAATGTTAGCATTTTAAAATCAGAATACACACTTAACAATAAGCTCGTAAAATGTAAGAAATGCTTCATAAAGTGTACAAAAACTGTGAAAATGTAAACAGAGTAACCTGAGAAGAACTTTTTTTCTGCAGGTTTAGTGGCAGGAAGTTACAGCTGTGCTCTAAAGGGTGAGCGCGGCTAAGGCGGTGTGGTATTAGCAGTCCTAGTGGGGACGAGTGCCTTGCATCATGTACAGACCACATTGGTCTGACTACGGTCCCTCGGTTGGCGTATTGAACGCACTTTTTATGTATATCGATTACGTATCTATCGCAATATATATTGATATCACAAGCCCTAATTAGATGCCATACTTTATTTGATGGTCCTTGAACGCACCACAGTTACTGCTAGTCAAATATGTATCTGTAATCTAGGTCCTCTGTCAGAAGAGCGATAAAAAAAAAAGCTAATATTTAGCACGTAGATTGTGCACCGTGAACGTACCCGAGAGCAGGCTGGCGTCCTTCACGCTGGCGTTGGTGACGTAGTCGTCCTTGCACACAAACTTGTTCTCGTCGATGATGTAGAGCTCCTCGCCGGTGGAGAGCTGCTTGTTGCACATCATGCAGGTGAAGCAGTTGAGGTGGAAGACCTTGCTGCGCGCCCTCCTCACCAGGTCGCTGGGGCAGATGCCCTGCGAGCAGCCGCCACACTTGGTGCCGAACCTCCTGCGGGGGACACGCAGTTTCTTGTCATGTCGTGCACAACATGGCATGCACCTTTTTAAGCGCTCATGCAAAATGTTGACCATTTAAAACCCCCTTAAGATCTTGTCTTTCTTTTTCTTTTCTATGTTTAGTCCGCCGACCAGAACCTTTTTTTATCTTATATTTCTTAACCTTATCTTCCAAGATCCACGTGTTGGCGATGACAGGATGCAAGGAAATCTTCAGATATTATACACCGCAGGCCTTCTCAATGACGTGCTTTATCAGTATCCGCTTGCTCATTGCAGCCATTAATCCTCATCTTGTTTATATAAATATCAGCACAGATTGTTTTTTTCATTTTAGTTTTGTAGGTTAAAGTGTTTGATATTTACTGAGTTAATGTTCCTGATTGAATGTATTATTATTATTATTATTATTTTTCAGTATCAGGTGGTTCAGTCGGTCAAAAAAAAATTCTCTAAGGATTTTTTCCCCCCAATTTTTGGCAAATCATTTTCTGTACAGACCAAAACAACGTTATTTGTCGTATATATTTTTGTTTTCTTTCACACTGATATACAGTCAGATGTACAGGTTGTTGGCCATTATTGTTTTCAGGTCACATTCTGGGTTCGTTGGTTACATTTCTTCATAGTTTTTTGTTTCACCTTTTAAGAATGTGTCGCAGGCCATTAAAAAGCAATCTGCGGGCCGCAAAAGGCCCCTGTGCCGCACTTTGGACACCCACGGCCATAAGTCTATTATTCTCGCATGTTTAATATTAATATTATCTTTTGAAATAAATGTTTTTTTGTTTTCAGGTCACATTTTGGCTTCATTGGAGCCGTTAAATTTTTTCATAGTTTTTTGTATGGCGTTCTAATCCAGGCCGTGTTTATTTCCTTTTAAGAATGTGTCGCAGGCCATTAAAAAGCAATCTGCGGGCCGCAAAAGGCCCCTGTGCCGCACTTTGGACACCCCCCGGTCATAAGTCTATTATTCTCGCATGTTTAATATTAATATTATCTTTTGAAATAAATGTTTTTTTTGTTTTCAGGTCACATTTTGGCTTCATTGGAGCCAGTTAAATTTTTCATAGTTTTTTGTGTGGCGTTCTAATCCAGGCCGTGTTTATTTCCTTTTAAGGATTTGTCGCAGGCCATTAAAAAGCAATCTACGGGCCGCAAAAGGCCCCTGTGCCGCACTTTGGACACCCACGGCCATAAGTCTATTATTCTCGCATGTTTAATGTTAATATTATCTTTTGAAATAAATGTTTTTTTGTTTTCAGGTCACATTTTGGCTTCATTGGAGCCAGTTAAATTTTTCATAGTTTTTCGTGTGGCGTTCTAATCCAGGCCTTGTTTATTTCCTTTTAAGAATGTGTCGCAGGCCATTAAAAAGCAATCTGCGGGCCGCAAAAGGCCCCTGTGCCGCACTTTGGACACCCCCCGGCCATAAGTCTATTATTCTCGCATGTTTAATAATAATATTATCTTTTGAAATAAATGTATTTTTGTTTTCAGGTCACATTTTGGCTTCATTGGAGCCAGTTAAATTTTTCATAGTTTTTTGTGTGGCGTTCTAATCCAGGCCTTGTTTATTTCCTTTTTTTCAAAAAGGCCCCCGTGCCGCACTTTGAACACCCCCGCCATAAATCCTTTAATCTAGCATGTTGAATATGAATATTATCTTTTATAATAAATGTGTTCAAACGAAAAAAAAAACTTTATGGCGATAAAACTATTTTATTTAACTCTCCTCCCCTTTTTTTGTATCGTTTTTATTGCTACAAATGGTTGTATTGTTCATTTATTTAAGCCAAAATGACAAGATAATTTTATTTTGTGTGTACATTAGCAATTGTACTGATCCATTGATCAAGTAACGGATGATTATGTTTTATTGTATCATTATAATTATCATTTACTTTTTTCAAAAAAACAAACAAATTTTAACGTAATATTTTACGGCCAACACGTTTTGATATTTAGTGAGTGTTGCGTGTGTAAAATGTGCGAATGATTGAAAGCCTATTAGTCCAGGTGTGATATTTCCAACGTGTATTGTCCGTCTGATTGTTGATCTTCTCCCCAACATTGAAATGTGCGCTGCGGCGGCCCGCGGGTTCGAGCCCGAGTGCGACCTTGTTTGCTTGTTTGCTCCAAGTGTGATTTCCGCCCCGCTGCGAGCCGACACTCGTTAAACGTCGCTTCCCCCCGCGTCTTTTTCACCCCGCATAACAATCCAAATGAAGAAGCTTTTAATTAGTGCCTCCTCATCAAAGATTATTGACACGCAGTCTGCGCGTGCAAAATGCATCAATGCGCTTTTTCTTTCTTCATATATTGCCCTTTTTCACATATAAACTTATTACCAAAATGATCATATTTCTTTAATTAGACTTTTGTATTTTTATATCTCTATTATATATTGCTGCGTTTTAGTATTTTTTACTGGCAAACATGTCGATAATTAATGAGCTTTAAGAAGTTAAATCAATATTTTAAACGCTTCATTGGTTTGAACGAAAATGTAAACATTGTTGTATGATTACTTTTACTGTTATGATTGCATTATGCAATTATAGACATGTTTACTAGGCCTTCCATCAAGATGCTATTGTATATTATAATAATAAGTATTTACACCGCGTTATTAATTTCACAAGTATGTGGAAAATAATAAGTCCATTTAAATCTATATAACGTCTCATATACCCTTTTCCACAAATTAAAAATACCAAAGGCTTGATTAAACAAATACATATATCATATTTCATTTAAAGGAGGACGAAACGGATACATGAAGAAATCGTTGTATCTAAATGTATATAATGTCTCGTATACCCTTTTACACAAATGCTTGATTTAAAAAAATATATATATCATATTCAATTTAAAGTGAGGATGAATCGGAATACTAAAACTGCTGTTACATGAAGAAATCGTTTTGTTTAAATATATATAACGTCTCGTATACCCTTTTATACAAATGCTTGATTTAAAAAAATATATATATCATATTCAATTTAAAGTGAGGATGAATCGGGATACTAAAACTGCTGTTACATGAAGAAATCGTTTTGTTTAAATATATATATAACGTCTCGTATACCTTTTTACACAAATGCTTTATTAAAAAAAAAATATTTAATTTAAGTGAGGATAAATCGGAATACTAATACTGCTGTTATCGTTTTGTTTAAATATATATAACGTCTCATATACCCTTTTCCAGAAAATAAAAAATACCAAATGCTTGATTTAAAAAAACAACAACACATATATCATATTTCATTTAAAGGAGGACGAATCGGAATACTAATACTGCGGTTAACTGAAGAAATCGTTTTGTTTAAATACATATATGACGTCTCATATACCCTTTTTCACAAATGCTTGATTAAAAAAAAAACATATATCATATTTCATTTAAAGGAGGACGAATCGGAATACTAATACTGCGGTTATTTGAAGAAATCGTTTTGTTTAAATACATATATACCCTTTTTCACAAATGCTTGATTAAAAGATGATATCTTTGAGAAGGTGCCACCTGAAGGAGGACGAATCTCGTGTTACCTGAAGAAATCGTTCTTGCAGTAAAGTCTTCCGTCCCTGGAAAAGCACTTCTCCGTCAAGTTGCACTTGCAGTCCGCGCACTGCACGCACTTGACGTGCCAGGCTCGGTCCAGCACGTTGAGCAGAAAGCGGTCCAGGATGGGCCTCTCGCAGCCCGCACAGTGCACCATGACGCCGGCTCGGTACCGCGGGACGGAGTCAGCAGCAGCAGCGGCGGCGGCGGCCGAACATCCGAATCGGAACCTTCTGGGTCAGTCCGCGCGTGTCCGAATGAAGGAAGAATCGACCTTTGGATCCTGGATGGTGTTTATCCGTCCAGATAGAAGAAGACGAAACGAATATCCCAACTTCATCCGCGCCTGGACGCACCGGCGGTTCCGGTGGGTGTTGGGCTCATAGCGTCCGCCTGCGGTGCCGTGACGCGTCACGTCTGCACTGGCGGGAAGAAGAAACTCTTCCCTATACCTTTTGCTCCAGCCCGATGACGTCACCCGCCCTCGCTGGACCAATCAGCGGCGCGCCAGCAGACAACAAACCCAACCTTCGTCCGCCGAACGTCCGCTGCGAGTCGGGACTGAAAAGCCGCCGAGTGTCCGCCGAGTCTGCCGAATCAGGACCTGATGAAGACCGCGCAGGTAGCATCCTCATCCTCACTCAGATACTGACTTTACTTATTCTAGTACTCTCTCATACTGACTTTATTTATTGTAGTACTCTCTCATACTGCATGTATTTCATGTAGTACTCTCTAATACTGCATGTATTTCATGTAGTACTCTCTAATACTGCATTCATTTAATGCATTACTCTTTAATACTGCATTTATTTATTGTAGTACTCTCTAATACTGCATTTATTTAATGCATTACTCTCTAATACTGCATTTATTTATCGTAGTACTCTCTAATACTGCATTTATTTAATGCATTACTCTCTAATACTGCATTTATTTATTGTAGTACTCTCTAATACTGCATTTATTGAATGCATTACTCTCTAATACTGCATTTATTTATTGTAGTACTCTCTAATACTGCATTTATTGAATGCATTACTCTCTAATGCTGCATTTATTTAATTTAGTACTCTCTAATACTGCATGTATTTCATGCATTGCTCTCTAATACTGCATTTATTTCATGTAGTACTTTCTAATACTGCATTTATTTAATGCATTACTCTCCAATACTGCATTTATTTAATGCATTACTCTCCAATACTGCATTTATTGTAGTGCTCTCTAATACTGCATTTATTGAATGTATTACTCTCTAATGCATTTATTTAATTTAGTACTCTCTAATACTGCATGTTTTTCATGCATTGCTCTCTAATACTGAATTTATTTCATGTAGTACTCTAATACTGCATTTATTTAATGCATTACTCTCTAATACTGCATTTATTTAATGCATTACTCCCTAATACTGCATTTATTTCATGTAGTACTCTCTAATACTGCATTTATTTAATGCATTACTCTCTAATACTGCATGTATTTCATGTATTACTCTCAGATACTGCCTTCACCTATCAAATACTGCATTTGTATATGATCTCATTCTTTTTGTAATACTCAGTGCGTTTATTTCTATTTATTACTCTCAAATACTACATTTGTATATGATCTTATTCTTTTTGTACAACTTAAATACTGCGTTTATTTTATTTATCACTGTCAAATACTGCCTTCACCACTCAAATACGGCATTTGTGTGACTCAATGCTGCACTTTTATTGATAATTTGTTATTCTCAAATATTGCATGTATTCCACTACTCAAATACTGCGTTTATTTTATTTATAACTCTCAAATACTGCCTTTACTCTACTGCAATTGTAATACTCGATGCTGTAGTCTTGTTATTTCTGTAATACTCAAATACTGCATTTATTTAATTTATAAAGCTCAAATACTGCACGTATTCCACTACTTAAAAATGCCTTCATTATACTGTATTAGTAACACAATACTGCATTCATGTTCAATTTGTAACACTTGTGTTTATTTTATTTACAATAGTCAAATACTGCATTATTTTTTATTTGTTAGTCAAATACTGCATTTATTTTATTCATAACAGTCAATTACTGCTTTAATTCTACTACTCAAATACTGCATGTGTTTTATTTATAACAGTCAAATACTGCATTTATTTTATTCATAACAGTCAAGTACTGCTTTAATTCTACTACATAAATAAATAAATAAATACTGCATTTTTTCTATTTCTACTCACATTCTGCATGCATTTTAATTGAGATACTCAAACACTGCATTTAATATTCTATTTGCAATACTTAAATGCTGCATTTTTTGTTTATAATATTCAAATACTGCATTTAATATTATAGTTGTAATACCAAAATAATGCATGTATTCCATTTGTCACACTCAAATACTGCATTGTTCTACTTTTAATACGCAAATACAGCATTTATTGTAATTGTAACACTGAAATACTGCATTTATTGCATGTATAATACTTAAATACTGCATTGATTTTAATTATAACACTCAAATGGTGCATTTATTTAACTTGTAAAAGACAATTAATTGAATGTGTGTATTTATAACACGCATACTGCATGTATTCTCTTGGTTACATGTTATGTCAAGAACGTGTTTTGCTACTTTATTATAATAAGAATGCTGGTCAGAGTATAATAAAATGATTACAGGATGACAAATGCCATGCTAGTATTTTTGTATGTCATAAATGTGTACATTCGACAAGTGATTATTCCTAATTGAATCCACTTCAAGATGTAAATAAGAATCATTCGGTCTTAATTGTTGAATAAAACATGTGCATGCATTGTTTTGTTCACATGTCAAATAAACACATTGAAATATTCCCATATCCGATGGTACTTTCTTGCAGCATGCAGGGACTAGAAGTGCGTGCATAGAACCTAGGAGCAGGTTTATGGTCCTGCACGGGCGGCACACATTCACGGTCCAGCTGCCGGTTTACCGGAACATGAAGTGTGAAAACAATTGATGACTTTCGTTATCGCCTGAGCGAGCATCGATTGGTAAAGAAAGCAGCTTCAAAACCAGACCAAACCTGCACAAATTACTCAGTTTTGAACCTTTAATTAAGTCTCTTTTTGCTTGCAAATTTGGGTTTGTGATGTTTAAGAAACCGGAAACATTTAAAAATAAAATGCTGATAAATAAATACAATTCTTTACATTTACTTTGAATTGCAGAAGTAACGTATAGATGTGCAATCATGTCTTTTTATTGAGTCAATTGTTATTTTTTGTACTTTCATAAGCATTTTAATGCTATTATTGGTGATATTGAAGAAGTATTCCAATGATAAAGTCACGTGACGACGTCCTCTCTTACATAGTCCGTGTTTTTGTTCCTTGACGTCGCGCACGTGACTCCCGCGCGCCACCAAGATATTTGCGTGGAGTCCATAAAAGCCGAGCTCATTGTTGTGTAAGACGGCCCAGGAGATTGAAGGTTTATGAAGTGAAGTAAGATAATTAATCTGAGATAATGAAGGAGAGCAGGAGATGCATGCAATCATTAATTCTCACGGTGACACCTTTATTTGTCTGCACGCTCCGTCGGGGGGCTGCGTGCGTGTGCGCGTGCGCGCGCGAGAGGAGATATGACAACAACCTAAAAAGGCAGGAGTCGTGACGTCACTCCAAAGATGTTTTAAACATGTTGGTGCCTAATGACGTGACCCGGACTACGTTTACATTGCAAAGTGGAACAAATCGGACCCCCCCCCCCCCCCCCCCAAATGTGATCTCTTCCAGCTGAATGTTGAGATTACAGTACATGTGATCTTTATCAGGCTCCTCTAGACATGCACACTGGCCCCTCTGTGGCCCCCACGTCACTGGAAATGAACAAGGAAGTTACTACTACTACTACAAAATAAAATAAAAGCCTTAAAAAAATATATATAGATGAAAGTAATGTAGGGTATGCACAGGCCCGGCCCTAACCAATCTGGCGCCCTAGGCAAGATTTTAGGTGGCGCCCCCCCACATCGGCAGTGAAGTGTATATACTCACAAGAACCCGAATAGCTTTGTCTTTGACCTTTTTTTTTTTTTTTTACTTACAACTATACCTAATATATAAAAGGGGTGGAAAAGTGACTATTACCTGCAGGGCAAACATTAGCTAACCAGAAGGCAATAACAATGTAAAACAAAAAACACCTGCTTAAAAGATCTAATACAAATGTCCCAAAAGGAATGTAAGGGGGGAGTACTGTAATTACCTAACGTTACATTATTATTTTCCATAACAATTTAGCCCCCTCCACAATATTAACCCGACGTTAAAACAGAACTCGCTATTTATTGATTAGCAATTGCTGAATCATGTAACATTAGCTTAATGCTAAAAAGCCAGTGAAACGACTGGGTCGCATAGTGATGCGGGTGTGGTTCTCCCAAGGATGCAGACGGCTTCGGACACAGCTTGCAGGTAGGAAAATAATTTATTGAAAATATAAATCGTACGGGGAACGAACAAAAGACGTGCAAATAGCAAAAGGCAAAAACAAAAGGACTAGCGTGGGAGCTAGCAGGCAAAATGGCATAGCGTGAAAAGCTAGCGGGAATCAAAGTTGTCGTTATCTGTTGTATGGGAACAAACTAGGAAGCCAGACCGAGTGAGGCCAGGGCAAAGACTAAATAGCCCTCTGATTAGTGCCCGGGCAACAGGTGCGCGTCCCGAACACTAACCAGAGGCAGGTGAATGTAATCAGTTGACATGGCAACTGAACACAAACAAAATCAAGGTGCTGAAAACATGTGACTCAAACATAAACAAACTATGATCCGGGCAGCGGATCGTAACAGCCAGGTTACTATCACATTCTGTAACAGACAAATAATTTCATGTAGGCTAACGTTACCTACCTGCTACCTCTTGTCTTTTCTCGTTTCTCCTCCTCTTCTTTTCTCTTTTTTCTTCCCTGGGCACCTGACAGTTTTGGCCGTTTTGACATCTTGTGTTGATTTTTTTGATGTGGTGACGTCCAAAAAGAGTCATGATACGGGAAGGGAGGGGGCGCACCGTGCGGGGGGAGGAGGGGGGGGGGGGGGCGTAATGTTGTAACAAATAATATTTCTATTAAATAGGCTTTACTTTGCATTTTAATTAACGTGGGATTATTTTTTGTATTTAGAAATAATAGTACCAACTTTTTTTTTTTTTTTTTTTTTCTCCAACATTTGTGGCACTGGCATGGCGCCCCCTGATGGACGGCGCCCTTAGCATTTGCCTATACGGCCTATGCCACGGGCCGGCCCTGATGTAAGGTATGCATATGCGCCGATCCCGTGGGACTTTCAATCTTTAAAATCATTTTTGATCAATTAATCTTGCTGTTGTTAAACGTCGTGGCTGGCGTTGGTCCGTTTTACA